>NC_056747.1:799292065-799395541 GCF_019279795.1 Protopterus annectens | reverse complement strand
TAAGTCAGCACACAGATTGCAAGTCCATAAAACATTTGTTGTATAAATTCCACAAGTGCTTTCACGCTAACTCAATTGTAGGGCTTTTTCAAGTGTAAAAACAGTGTAACTGTTCAATCAGCCATCTTTAAATTTAGGTCAGACTGGTTTTGGCACCTTTTTTTAAATGAAGTTAAAGTAACCACGCATATTTTTACAACTGTCAAGTTGTTAAATCACAATAAGGACTTAATACATAAAGTAGGTGATCATCCTAACTTTGTTTATAAAACAGGAACAAATCTGAAAAGGGTGTTCGAAATAACAATTATAGACGTACAACTATTTTGGAGAAGGGAACTAGTATGTGTGGTAGGTGTAAACTATTATGGCAATAGTAGGATTTACTTAAAGAAGGGCAGCTGCCATACTAAGGGTATTGTGCACTTAGCCCTGTGTAGAGACTGTCCTAGTTTCTACATAGGAAAGTCAGAGAGCGTTGAACAAACAAATTTATGAACATTTATACAACATAAAAAAGGGAATATTAATAACGCATTAAGTAAACATTTACAAATGGAGCCTAAACACATTGGCTTTTGTTTTGGGATTCTTGAACAAGTACCTATTGACCCTAAAGGGGGATATTTGGCTATGCTGTAGGGAGACCTATTGGCAAATTGGATTGAATGCCACCCACCCCCCGGGACTAAATGAGCATATTTCTATTAAGCCTTATTTGATTAAAAAAGCAGAAGATTTATCAAAATAATTACTTGAAACAACCACTGAAACAATTAAATAACATTTTGATTGTATTGTTTAACATAATTTTCAAGTATTTTAAATTTTTGACATCCTTTTCTTCTTTTTTAGATAGAACTGTTATTTTGTGTTATTTTATACTAATTTGATTCAAAGTTTTATCAAGTTTATTAATGTTTGGTAAACAAAGTGAATTTATTTGTGTTTTTAAACTTGACAGTTGTAAAAATGTGTGTCGTTACTTTAAATTTAGGTCAGACTGGTTTTGGCGCCTTTTTTTTAAATGAAGTTAAAGATGGCTGATTGAACAGTTACACTGTTTTTACACTTGAAAAAGCCCTACAATTGAGTTAGGGTGAAAGCGCTTGTGGAATTTATACAATAAATGTTTTACGGACTTGCAACCTGTGTGCTGACACAATCGTTTTATTGGCTTAGTGGTTTTGTTTCTACGATCTTTTTTCACTCCTTTCAAAATGGAAGGTGTACATCTCATTTTGAAAACAGCAGTGGTGGCGACGGCTTGTTTAATACTAGGTAAAAAAAAAAAAAGTGTCCCAGCACAATGGAACACAGAAGGCTAAAGCCCTATGACCTAAACATCCCAAGTTCAAGCAGCAGGAGGAGTGCTGGAGGAGATGGACATGGGAAGATGTGAACCAGTTACTTTTGATGACTCATCCATCCGGAGGGTAGGGATCTGTGACCTAGATGGCTGCTTGCCACATGCAAGCAGGCATGTGGAAAATCAGCTACAAAGCACGGATGTGGGTTTGGTGTTCCTAAACTAGTGAAGGTATCTCACTCGGTGTACTTGTACGAACATGTAAGCTAGTGAGCATACGAGTCCCCTCGTGATGACATGGGTGTTCACATTAGCACTGAAGTGGTGGAGCTAGGACTAAACACCCTAGCCTCTCAAACTGAATGACGCGTCAAGGACTTGGAACTGGTGGCAGGTTAACAGATGTGATGGGAATGGAGGATAAGGGAGGAACAGGTTTGTTAGCAGACCTACCCTGCAAGGCCCTCAAGATGCTAATCAATATGTTCCTCTGGAGGGGTAGGCAGGGCTGTAACAGACCGTCAAAGCAGCAAACAATCCTCACTGCCACCTGGATGGTAACTCCTTCTGGACAGCTCTCACCCCCACACTGGGATGCCTAGTACAGGGAATTGCATGGGCTAGAGTCCAACTAAAGAACATTTGGTGGTCAGCAAGCATTAGGGGAAAACATGAAAAACATTCAGGGGGAACTGTTAATGTTTTCTATTCCACGTTATTTTACATTTGAGAAATGGCAAGTTACTGAAAAAAACCTGAGCATAAGCCACCACATCTGGTTAACTACTACTCCTGCTTTAAAATCAAGTTGTTTTAAACAATATAATTTCTGTACTTGTCACTGTATAGATGCATTTAAGGGATTCTGGAAAACAGGTTACTATGACAAGCACCAAAGATTAGTTGTGGAAAATCTTACCATAACCACAGATGTCCTTCTCTTCCATGTTGCAGTATTCGCACATGTGGGATCCTCCACCTCAGGGGACCCAAACATCCAGCTCATCTGCAAAAGCTTAAGTGTGGTTGCTGTCTGGTGCATGGGACGTCACACACAGGCCCATAAACTGTGGGCAATAAATGTGACGTCAGCAAGCACAGACCTCAGAACTGACTGTCCAGTGAGACAATAGTCTAAGGATGAAGGAGGGCCGTCATCCAGACAGGGAAAAGGCTCTCTAGTGGGACAGGAGGGAGGGAAGTAATACTGCAGCATAGAAGATGAGGACATGGTTATGGTAACATTTTTACACAACTAATTTATGTCCTTTTCTCATGTTGCAGTATTCTCACATATGGTAAGAGTATGACAGCTCATGCTGATAAAAGGGTGGAGGAAGAGGTGACAGTCTCCAGGAATCCATGGGGGATGGCTCTAGCGAATCCTGCCCCAGTTCTGGAGATGCTGCCCAATTTGCAATGCTTAAAGTGTGTGCAGAGGATCATGTGGCTGCCTCTAGGCTAGAAGCTGTATCTAGGCCTTTGAGGAAGACCCCTGAAGATGCCACTGGTCTGGTAGAGTGGGCTCGGAGCAGGGCATCTCTTTACCATGGAAAGAGTAACAGAATGCTATAGTTTTTCGCATCCAGGAAGATTTAGTCTGGATACAAATTTCCACAGGGCCCTGGGGTGAAAGGATACTAGGAGTTGGTTGGACTTTATGTTCTTAGTCTTATCAAGATAAAAGCTCAGTTGCCTGTCGAAGTCTAGGGAATAAAGCACTCTCTCATGGTCATTTTGTGGTGATGGGAAGAAAATCAGCAAATGGATAGATTGGTTAAGGGACAGTTAGTTGACCACTTTGGGCATGGAGTGGTTAGTATGAACAGAAACCCTGTCCTTATGAAAAATGGTGCAAGGTGGAGTAGCCATGACTGCCTGTAGCTCAAACTCTCCTAGCTGAGGTAAGGGCTACTAACGAGACAGTTTTCCAGGTGCACATCTTTAAAGTGGCAGGGACTGCCGGTTCAAAAGGGGCAGTGTTAAGTTTCTCAAAATTTAGATCCCAAGGAGGAGGGATAGGCTTCCTTGGTAGTCTGATGTAGAGAACCCCCTTAAGAAAAAGTTTCACCTCCAACCTAGATAATAGGGGGTGGATCATTGGGTAGGTAGGCTGAAATAAGTGACAAGTGAACTTTCACTGAAATGTACGAAAGTTCTGATTTTATAACCTCAACGCAGGCCAACACTAGAACATTCTGCTTGGAAGGGGTCTAAGTTGCCTTTGAAGGCACTATTTGGAGAATCTTTCCCAATTTAATGAATAGGGTCACCTGGTAGTATGTTTCCTGGCCTCCTACAGGGCAGATAGCACATCCTCTAAGTAAAGGTGTTTGAAATGGATCTTAAGTTTATCACCCACAGGTTAAGACTGAGTTTGCATGTGAGGGTGGATGAGAGATCCCTTCTGTCTTCTGAGGAAACTTGTGGTGATTTCCCTTGGCAAGAGATAGAAAGGGGAACCAATGCTGCCTTGGCCAATAGAGAGTTACCAGCAAGATTTTTGGCTTGTCCCTCAATCTTCAGCAAGACCTTTTGAATGAGAGGGAAGGAGGGAAACAGAGGAACAGTCCCTTCCAGGAAAATGAAAGGGCATCCACTTTCCAAGTTACTGGGGAGGGGAGCCTGGAGCAGAATAACCGTAGTTATTTGTTCTAAAGGGGGGCAAACAGGTATACTTGTGAAGTGCCCCATTGGTGGACAATGTCTAGGAAGTCATCTCTGTTCATACATTTGTGATAATGATCTTGCTGAGGGCATCCACTTGATAGTTTCCTGTGATGGGATGTACACAGCCTGCAAGGTTACGTTGCATCTTGTGGCCAACTCCCATGCTTGCATGGCCAGCCTGCAAAGTAAATGGGATCTAGTCTCCCTCTGTTTGCTGATCTACCACATCACTGTGGTGTTATCTGTGAAGACTTGTAAGGAACCAGGCTGAAAGAGCGGGAGAAATGAGCTACAAAGAGAGCATTCATTTCCCTCACAACTATGTGTTTTTTCCTGAGTGGGGGCTCCCATTGAGCTTGTACCATGAGACCATTCACAGTGCCCTCCCCCATCCCAGGTCCAAGGCATCTGTGTACATTAATCAGACTGCCTTGGTTGGCTGTAGAGGAAGGCCTGGACTCTGCAGTATGTGGTGTATCTACCACTCTAACACATTTTTCAGGCAGGGCAGACATGGAACCTGAAAATCCAGAGGGCGATTGTATTGGGACCAGACATTCTTCAGATACCACTGGAACTTCTTCATATGTAACTCGGCAAGGGAAAGCATGGGAAGACTAGCTGCCATGAAGCCCAGCATGCAAAGAAATTCCCTGGCTGAGATGAGTGAGACTTGGGGGAGGCTTTGGACAAAAAATGGTTAGTGAAGTGACCTTGTCTTGTGGGAGGAAGGCCTTCATCTGATCTGTCCTGATCCTGCAGACCAAGAAAATCTGATCTTGGGATGAAGTTATGGAGGACTTCTGTAGGTTCAGGGTAAACCCCAGACTTCCTGAGAGAGAGGCATAGTGAATTGCTGGAGTGCCTGCAGAGTACTTTTGTCTTCTGCTTGGATGAGGAGGTTGTCCAGGTAAGGGAAGACCTGTATGCCTTTTATCCTGCAGAAGGCTACTGCCGGTGCTATATACTTTGTGAAGACCATTGGTGTTGTGGACAAACCAAAGGACAAGGCAGTAAACTGATAGTGTGAGGATGGCAGAGCAAAATGCAGAAATCTCCGGACGTCTGGTGTATGGGGATATGGAAGTGTGCATCTTTCAGGTCCAAAGTGGCCATGAAGGCCCCAAGTGTCAGGAGTGGAAGAAGGGTTTGCAAGGACAGCATGCAAAAAGGTACATACATGAAGGGGTTTAGAAGGGACAGGTCTAGTACTGGCCTACAAGGAGGCTCCTTTTTTGGAACCAGGAAGAGTCTGGAGTAAAACCCTCGACCCTCTTGTCCTGTTGGAACTCTCTCGATGGTGTCTTGTGATAGTAAATGCTGAATAACCTGGGGGATCAGGTGGCACTGTTTTATTGGAGGGAGGGGGCAAGCCTTTTGGAATAGGCTTTCCCTGCCAAGTCATAAAGTACCCTTTTTCCACTAATGATAGGTCCCAGCAGTCCAAGGTTATATGTTGTCGCAAAGGGAGACAGTGAGAGGCGGGCAGGAAAGAGGGAGATGGTGCCGGTGATTTTGGTAGTCATGCAGTGCTAGGTCGGTCTGGAAAGGACTGTCTGGGTGTAGATTGAGAAGAAGTAGTTCTGGAGGATGAGAGTTTTCTGGCCCCTTTCTTTTGCTTTTTAGAAGGAGCAGGTGCCCTTCTAACAAAGCTTGGTTTAGCTGGGTAGCTCCTGTAGAACTTAGGAATTGCGGATACTAGTTGAAGTTTCAAGTCCTGCAGTTCCTTTCTTTTTTCCTGCAGACTTTGAAAAGCTCTGCAGATTGTTTACCAAACAGGAAGTTGTCTAGGGGGCATCCAGAATCTTGTTCTTGAAATCATCTGGCAGGGGTCGAAGTCTGAGCCAGGAATACCTGTGTAACAAAGGCAGATGCAGCTGATCTGGCTGAGGCTTCTGCAGCATCATAGCTGGATTTTATGGAATGCCTGGCTACCTGTGCTGCTAAGGAAAGTTTTGAGGCAACTTGAGGCTTAGTAGGGAATCAAGCATAGAGAGCAGCAGGGTAGATCTCTGATAAACAAGGTCTAAGGCGTACTTAACCATGTGAGTTTGGTAAGTGATGGACCTAAAGGCCAGGATAGAGGAAGTGTAAATCTTTTTCCCCAATCTGTCCATCACTTTACTGTCCTTATCAGATGGCAGCAGGGTAGAAGGTGGCATTTGCCTTGATTGCTTGTCAGGTGCCACAGCAATGACCGTTGGGTCTGCCATGTGGGGTTTTATGAGCTATATGAAATCGGGAACTTTATAGAACCTGTCTGGCCTTTCAGGGGCAGGGGTTGGAATTCTGGGGTCTTGGAGTCAGCAGCAAAGGCTTCTAAGTAAGCAGGAATCACTGGATCAGAGGGAGAGGGGGACTCTGATTTGGAGAAGCTCAAAGTATCTATTTTGTACAGCAGACATTTTAGTGGAGTCTCACTTAAAAGTATTCTCTCATTTTGGAAACAGTCTCCCCAAACGTAAAGTATTCTGGTGGAGAATCTCCTTCCAAGGAATCTTCATCTGGGGAACAATATTCCAGGGGAGAAGCCAGCTGGTAAGTGTAAGTGAGACTTATCAGAAGAAAAAGAAGAGGAGTCTTCCTCCTGAGTCTGAGGAGGTGGGATGGAGCCTGCAGAGGTAGGCCTGGGACTTGGGGCAGGTAGAGCAGGAGTTTGTGAGGTTGCAGGCCTAAAAGGCCATGAATGCCTGAAAAAGTGACTGGGAAAAGGTTTTCCAGTCAGCCTGATGCTCCACTGAGGTGGACAAATGTTTGGTCTTTTTTGTTTCCTCTTGAGAGGAGTCTTATGAATACGCTGAGAGGCCGAAGGCTTTCAGGTGTCAGGCCTATGGCCGAAGCGCTTTCTTCGGAAATTAAGATTGGCCATCCTGGTGAGCCAGGATCCCCCCCAACATCGGCGGAAGCAGACGTTGCAGAAACCTCCTCGGACGTGCAGAATGGAGAACCATGGGCAGCTTCCGAAATGGTACCTGCTGAAGTTGCCAGTTCTTTTGGACATTCCTCAGCCCAGAGACCAGCAACTGGCGGGACGTCCGAAAAAGGAAGTGCAGTATTAGGCCTAGAAACCTTGGCCCTCTTTTTAGGCAGCTCCACCTCAATGGCCGGGTCAGGACCCATACAGAGGGCCAAGCTTGTAAGTTATTGATTACCTACAAACAATTTAAGGGCTGCTAGATGGCTGCACAAGTACAAATGCCCGACAGACTTTTACAGGCCGTATGGTCATAGGACAGCTCTAAACAAAACAGAGTTTGTGGGTATCTTTGTGCAGAATTTGCCGACTGCACTTACATTTCCCCTTTCTAGAGGACATCAGCTGACAAAGGAAAAACAGCAACCTAACCTCAAACAAAAACAAAGATTCCCCAAGGAGGTATTTATCTAACATCTTCAGAGATACGGAGCAGAACAAGCAAGCTGACTTTTGATTGCGGCAAATAAGTTGACTTCTTTGCGTGTGGTCACCACATTTACAGCCCACGGCTTACGACCAGTGTGTGCCATCCCACGCAGACAGCAACCAGCTTAAGCTTTGTTAGAGGAGCCAGATGTTCCGGATGCCCGAGGCGGAGGATCCCACATGTGAGAATAATGCAACACGAGAATAAAAGAACATCTAAAATTCAGTTCTGCCTCACCAGTGGTGTAGATGGATAAAGCCCACACTACAAACCAAGCAACCCAAAACCAGTTAACAACTTGAGCATTTGACAGTAAGGGAAAGGAAGATAGACATGCCTTTCTTGGAGGACAGGGTGCAGGACAGGTAGCCCTTTATCAAGCTATGGCAGACAGAACTCAGACGAACCACCAGGATTTGTGGGCAGGAGACAGATGAGCAGGTGTTGCCACCATGCAGGCCCAAGATGGACCACTCACTTAAACCACTCCTTACAGCCCAGAGAGTCTGACAAAGTGCATATGACCTCAAGCTAGAGAAAATCTTGCCTCCTTCACAAAGACAGTACTTTCATGGAAGTTCAACCCCTGGCCTCAAGTACAAGACCTGGGGGAATGAACTTAATTCAACAGTGATGGAAAGAGGTATGAATGAATGAACAAATACTCCAGCTCCCTCCATTAAAAAAAACAGCTCGTTGGTGTAAAGTTTCCGTTAAACTTGGTGTATAAACACTTAACGTCTCAGACACGTGTATTTATATATTACATTTATCTTACACACACACATTTTATATATATATATATATATATATATATATATATATATATATATATATATATATATACATATATATATATATATATATATATATATATATATATATATACACACACACACACACATACACACACACACGTACATATATCTATAGATATAAACATGTAGATGCGTATACACATGGGTATATTCACACAGGTGCGTGCATAAAATTCGACTTCTGTTCCTCCCATCATTATAGCAAAACATTTAAAGGACTGTAAACCTACAAAATTTTGCATTAAAACATTTTTTTCCAAGCAGATCTTTCAATTTCTACAACTATATTTAAACGCTAACAAGAATCATTAGAAATAACCAGGATGAAAAATTATGAGTCTTAATGCTTCAGCTTTTATGCACACACAATAAAAAAACTGCATAACACACAATGAAAATGATTGTAAATGCCATGATCCCGTTTAGAAAATCAGTTATGCTTTCGTTTACTTGCCCATCTATGAGGGGAAATTAACTTGTCTAACGAAAGAGTATAAAATTTCAGCTGAAGTTCTGCAGGATTTTCTTCTTAATTGATTAAATGCGTACTCCTTTACAGTCAGTGTGTTACAATCAGTAGACTGCTGTTACCTTGATAAATGAATCTTAGTGTTCAAACAATGTAAAATTTTCCAAATTAAACAGCAACTAACATCTTACATGTATTTTAATCGGATTACCCAGTTATACATAAGCAACACTTGGCAAAGTGACTCAAACCTTAGCCAAGTTTAATGACTTGCTGCTAGTTACACTGTGCAATATGGAACTAAGAAAATCAAACTCAGCTCTTTAGAATACGGTGACAAACAGTATCCATAAACTTAAGTAAAATGCACCAGTGTTAATCCACACTATGCTTTAATGCTGCATTAGATCCTCCACTCAAATCAGAAGCAAGGATAAAGAACAATTGTGTAAAATCTTACCGTAATGGTAGATGTCCTTCTCTTCTCTGTTGCAGTATTCTTTACATAAGGGAGTTTGCTGTAGGCGACCCGACATCAGCCAGTATACAAAAGTCTTTCACTACTGTAGGATGCGTGGTACGTCGCACATAGGCTGCTATCTTCTGTCAGCCATAAAAGCAACGTACACACACACAGACCTCAGAATGGAATGTCCCAGGAGAAAAGCCAGCCTAAGGAAAGGAGGGTATGACCATCCAAGGTAAAGAACCAAACAACCAGGGGGAAGGAGGGAGGAGATGGAATACTGCAACAGATAAGAGAAGGACATTTATCGTTATGTTAAGATTTTACACAACTATTCTACGTCCTTCTGTTCATCTCCTGCAGTATTCTCTACATGAGGGACAGTACAAACGTTCATGAGGAGAGGGTGGAAGAAGAAGCAGTTCAGCTCTCCAAAAAGCCATAAAGTATGGCTCTGGCAAAACCTGCCCTACACTTAGGAATGCCATTCAATTTGTAATGTTTAGTGAAGGTATACACAGAAGTCCATGTAGCCATTTCAAATCTAGCCCCTTAAAGAAAGCACCAGATGAAGCTACAGCCCTAGTGGAATTGGCCTTTACAGACGCAGCAATGGTTTTACTATGCTTCACATAAAACGAAATAGCATTAGAAATCCAATAGAAATAGTCTGCTTAGAAACAGGCAATCCCACAGCACTGAATTGATAGGAGACAAAAAAGCTGGTCTGATTTCCTGATAGACAACTTATATTTGGTCTTGTCTAAATAAAATCTATGCACATCCAGAGTGTGCAACACCTTCTCACTACAAAATCAGTGGAGAAAGAAAAAAGGTAAATGAATGGACTTGGTTGAGTGACAATTCATCAACTACCTTGTGCATAAAGGAAGGGTTGGTACGCAAGGACACCCTGTCTTTATAAAAAGGGGGGTGCATTAAGGCCTGGAGATCACACTGAAGTCAAAGCTAGCAGAAGTACAGTTTTCCAGGAGCAGAGTTGCAGGGAAGCTGATGAAGTGGTCTCGAAAGGGGAAAAAGTCAGCTTTCAGAGTACAAAATTAAATCTCTGGGAGGACAGATAGGTTTCCTGGGAAGTCTAATGTGAAGGACATCTTTAAGAAATTGTTTAGCCTCAAATCTGCAAGCTAGAGGGGGGAGACCGATGCATACAGGCAGAAATAGCGGACACATGGGCCTTCACTGAAGAGTAGGCCAAGCCAGCATTGAGCAAGTCACACAAGCAAGACAGAACCAAGGGAACTTCCACTGACCGTGGATCCTGGTTTCGTGAGAAACACCAGACAGACAAGATTTTCTGGTACTGGGTTTCCTGACCTCCTGCACGGACTTAAGGACACAGTAATCTAGCCTTTGACCATCACGTTGTCTATACTGGTGAGGAAATCAGTCTATGCTACACAACACACAAAGGTACGACATCTAAATCCAAGGAAGTGATTGTTCCACTGTATTCAGCATTCATCAGACCTACCATGGAGTACAATGCCCCCCTTTGGTGTGTACCTAACCAGGCATATCCAACAACTGGAATGTCCAGAGAGGTTCCTCACTAAGAGAGTACAGGGCTTAAGAAAAATGTCCTATGCAGACCGCCTCAAGGCTCTATCCCTGTATTGTTTCCTACATCCTTTTGAGCAGAAGCCTATGTCTGGCATACATGACATTGTCAGACCCCACTCTGATGGACCTCTTGCATATTTGCAAAACAAACAGCAGCAGAATTACTTGTTTCAAAAACTTAAACCTTGCCTGTGATATAAATAGGACCAGCTGGAGAGAGAGGTGTGTATCCCAGAGATTACCCCATCTCTGAAACAGGCTCCCCCATCCATGTGAAGCAGAGTTCTTCCCTAACCCAATTCAAGTGCAACCTGGACAATTGGATGGGGAACAGGAAATTCATTCCTGATTTGGCACCTATCTCTAACACGCACAGGCAACCTGTAAATGGTTCATCTCCCAGGCCTTGGCTTGTAAATGTTTTACCTCCCAAGCCCATGCATCACTTAACTTGTCAGAGATTTGGGATGCATGGCTAGGCTTAAAAAGGCCCTTGTGGACATTAGCCTGGTAAACACCTATGAACTTATGACCCATAGCACATCCTCAGAGAACAGGCGTCTGAAAGGAATTAAAACACCATCACCCACAGAGTCAACTAAAGGGTAGACAAGTTGGGATGGATGAGAGTTCCTTTGTCTTGTGTAAGAACCTGTGAGATAACTTGTGTTGCTGACCTTGGCTAAATGTAAGAGAAGAGGGAACCAATGCTGTCTTGGCCAAAAGGGAGACGCCAGGTTGTCCTGCTGAATTTTGAACAGGACTTTTGGAATGAGCAGAAGGGGAGGGAATGCATACCTAAACATCTCCTTCCAAGAGAACGAGAGGGCGTCCAACCTTCTAAACCAGAAAGGGTGGAACTCTGGCACAAAATTTTGCAAGTTGTCTGTTCTTGGGGGAGGCAGAGAGATCTACTTGAGGTACATCCCAATGATGGACAAAGTCCAGAAACACATCTCTTTGAAGCATCCATTTGTGAGACTGTTGGGGATCTGCTCAAGGTGTCTGCCACACATTTTTGGCTGAATGGAATGTACACTGCCTGAACAATCACCTGATATTGGACTGCCAGCTCCCAAGCCTGGACTGCCAGCCTGCATAGTAGGTAGGATTTGGTTCCCCCTGCTTATTCACATACCACAAGACCATCATATTGTCTGTGAACAGCTTTAGGTTCTGGGAGCAAGAGAGGATGAAAGGTCTTAATAGCTAGCAGTAGCACCCTCATCTCCCTTACACTGATGTGCTCCTTTTGTTGAGAGGGGGACCATGCCCCTTGTGCTTTCAAATTTCCAAGCGCTACCCCCCCCCCCCCAGCCCACATATGAGGAGTCTATGAACAGCTCTTGGACTAGTAGCAGAGGATGCAAGGAGAGTCCTAGGTTGAGTGACACTTGTTGCATCCACCATTGTAATTCCTTCTTCAGACAGGGAATAAGAGGAATTGTAAACTCCAGAGGATACAAAAATGCTGCATCCAAACTGACTTTAGGAACCACTTGAGTTTACTCATGTGAAGTTTGGCTAGAGGTAGCATTAAAATTGTGGACACCATGAAGCCCAAAACCAAAAGAAACTCTCTGGTTAAAATGTGGTGAACATGCAGAAGGTTTTGAAATAGGAGGGGAGGTCCTGCACCTTCTGAGGAGGAAGACACCCAGTCATGAGGTCTGTCTGTATCCTGCACCCCAGGAAGATGCGATCCTGAGAGAGGGTGAGACCAGACTTTTTTTGTGGTTTATGGTGAATCCCAGTCTTTGTACAAGAGAAATGGCAAAGAGGATGTTTTGCTAGAGCATCTCAGGGGGAGGCTGACAAAGAGGACACAGTCCAAGTAAAGAAAATATGGATCCCCCAGAGCCTGCAATAGGCAATCACAGCAGCTAGACATTTTGTAAACACCCCTGCTGCAGTGGAAAGTCCAAAGGGCAAGTCAAAGAACTGAAAATGCAAGGAAGCAACACAGAAATGTAAGCTTCCTGCAGTTCGGCTGGATGGGAATGTGTACATATGCATCTTTGATGTCCAAGGAAGCCATGTAGGCTTCTGGCAGAGTAATTAAGAACAAGGTCTGAAGAGTTAACATAAGGAAGGTGGGTACATTCAGGAAGGTGTTTAGACGAGACCGATACAGAATTGATCTCCAAGGATCATCCTTTTCTGTTGACTAAGAACATGCTGGAATAGAAACTTCTTCCTTTTTGGTCTTGAGGAACCTCCTGAATGGTCCCTTGTCTCTGCAGGTCTAGCAATACCTCTGGAGCTATGTGCAAAGGCAATTTTTGCTAGGTAACTTCATTGTCATGTAGGCACTGGAGAAACAAAGGTACATGTCAATTCCTTTCCCTGCAGAGATTTACATACATTAGCAGCTGTAGGGCCAAACAAAGCAGAGTTGTCCAAAGGGGCATCCATAATTTTAGATTTAATGTTTTGGTAATGGCTGGAGTCTTAACCAGGAGAATCTCCTTAACAGAGCCACAGGCAGCTACCCTGGCAGAAGCCTCTGCAGCATCATGGGTGCATTTGATGGAGTGGCAGGCTACATGTGAGGAGGTTCCACTCAAGGATGCAGCCAAGGTCTTATCTCTGAATCAGACAAATCATAAATGACCCGAGAGAGTTGAGACAGAAGCTCTAGGGCAAACATGGTTGTGTGTTCAGTAATTAATGGGTCACTTTCTTGCCCAGCCTTTCCAGGATCCTAATGTCCTTATCTGAAAGAAGGAGAGAAACTGAAGACAGTAACATGGATGGTTTGTCTGAAGCAACAAATAACCAATGTGTCTGCTGAAGGACATCTGAGCAGGAACTTTTTCCTCGGGTACCTTGCAAAATCTGTCATGTTTCTTAGGGGTAGGAGGCTGGGAATCAGGGGCCTTGGAGACAGAGACATTTGCATCTAGAAAAGCAGGTAATAGGAGGAATTGCTGAAGGGCTGGGTGATTCCACCTGCAGAAGATCATACTATCTCTTTTGCACTTCAGATACCAGAGTGGTATCCCATTTGAAATGATCTCTCAAAAAGTTCTTCCATGAGTATTATCGGGTCCATTGGAGTCTTCCTCTGAGGAGGCATAATCTGAAGGGGAGAGGATTTGTGAGGAAAAGGCCAGAGATTCCTCTTATGAGGATGACTCTTCCTCTGATGACACCTCTTCCCTAGCTCTTACGTGGAAGAGCTGTGCAAAGGACGAGGGGCAGGGACTGAAACACCCGAAGGGGATTTAAGGGCCTTGAACAGTCTGGATGAAATGTTGCCAATCACACTGAAGGTCCTTTGGAGGGGACAAGTTATTTAGACTTCTGCTTCTTCGTTTGATGCAAGTTTGCCCTATGTAATTGTAGGAGGCCGGGACAGAGGCTTACATCCAATAATATCAGAGTGAATTTCCTCTCGTACAAGAATATGAGATATCCCCTTAGGGCCTTTGGTTACCACAAGCCTCTGTTTCCAGCCTGTACATCCAAGACTAATGCCTGATCAGCCTGAGGACAACCCTGTTGGATTCAAGGTGGCCTCAAAATCGGGCTTGGCCTGTGAACTGGGACCAGGAACCGTATGCATCTCCAGGCTCTCATCCTCCTCAGGAGAGACATCCGTGGTAAAGAGGCAAACAGAAGGTTCAGGCCTTAGCTTTTTGGCCGCCTTCGTCATAACAGACTCGACCTCGGGCCCAGAGGATCGCTTGTTCGCGCTTTTAGCTAGCAACTTTAAGCACTGGTTTTCCCAAGTAAATAGCTAAGGAAGAGTCTACTTCTTAATGTTTTGGGCACAAAGGCCTGGCAAATGGGACAGAACTTGTGGTTGAGAGTAGGCCCTAGGCCAAACACTGAAGATGGCTATCTTTACATGGAATTTGTCTTCCACACTTGCATTTGGCTTTTCTGGATGACATGAACCCTACCACAAAACAGTAGCAAAAGAAAAATACAGTTGTGTACACTTACCATAAATGTAGATGTTTGAGTGTATTCACTGTTGCAGTCATTACATTAGGGTAATCTGCTGGCAGGTTGCCTCAGTCGGCCTGATTAACAACGTCTTGGGTCTTGCGTCGGTTGCCGACCCTTCTTCTATGTCAGGTCATCAGGGGTATAAAACACGCAGCCGACGCCATTACATCAGTTTTTCTTGCTCCAGATGTCAGGTGCCCCCCAAATGGGGAGCAAGTAAAATTAAAAACACAAAAATATACCACCAACCAAAAGCAAATACACCAAAAAGGCTTTTAAGCATAGTAAAAGAAAGTAGAAGAATAGTAAGAGGAAAAACAGGAGGCTGAAGGGAGGGTAACCAGGACTGCAACAGTGAATACATTCGAAAATCTACATTTATGGTAAGTGTACACAACTGTACTATGTTCTTCGTGTTTCACTGTTGCAGTCATTACATTTGGGTAGATTCCCAAAGCTATCGTTGGAAGGATGGATTTACACAGCATTAGGACCAGCTATAAGGCCCTGCAAGACTGCAGTGGCAAAGCCAGCTCTGGATTTAGAGAAAATTGGTAAATGATAATGCTTGGTGAAAGTATGTACTGAACTCCAGGTAGCAGCTTCTAGAATATCCCTGGTAGGAACACATCTGGGAAAGGCTGCAGAAGTAGATGGTGGAATGAGATCTGATCCCCTGGGGGATAGGTTTTCCATGGTGCTTATAGCAGAAATGAATGCAATGGCTTATCCATTTAGAAATTGTTTGTTTTGAAATAGCCTTCCCCTCTGCCCCAGCAACAAATGCCACTAGCAATTGTTCAGATTTTCCTCGAAATTTAGTTCTGTCCAAGTAGAATTCAAGTTGGCTGTGCACGTCCAAGGAATGCAGAATCCGTTCCCCTTTGTTTTGTGGATTGGGATAGAAGGTTGGCAAATGAATGGACTGGTTACGAGCCACACTGAAAGCCACCTTGGGCATGAAGGATGGATTGGTCCTCAGAGATACCCTGTCCGCATGAAAGATGAAAGGTTCCACTGCCATAAGGGCCTGCAATTCAGATATCCTTCTAGCTGAAGTGATTGCCAAGAGGAAGGCTGTTTTCCAGAAATTTTAAGTCTGCAGTAGCAGCTGGCTCGAAAGGAGGTAAAGTGAGCTTTTCCAAAACAAAGTTAAGGTCCCAGGCAGGGATAGGAGCTCTCCTGGATGGTCTCAAGTTCTTTGCTCCTCTGAGATGGTGTTTGAGCAGGGGATGAGAAAAGAGGGGTGGTTCTGTGTTATAGTGAGCTGAAACAGCTGAAGCGTGGATTTTAATAGAGGAGAAAGACAGGCCCTTGTGAAGCATCTCAGTTAAGTATTACAAAATCTGAGGTAAATTGGGCGCTGCTGTGCTCATCCCTAAAGATTGGTTCCAGGCACAGAATCTTTTCCATTTGTCAGCATAAGATTTTCTAGTACTAGGTCTTCTCGCCTCCAAGATGACATCCATCACAGGTTTGCTGAGGGATGCTAAGGGTGAATTTAAGTGATTAGCCAAGCTGCAAGGTTCAATGTTGGGAGCAGAGGGTGCAGAATTTGGTTCTCCTGCTGAGACAGTAAGGAAGGTGTCCGAGTCAGGTGCCATGGAGATATCTGCGACACACTGCACATGAGGGTGCCAGTGTTGGCGTGGCCAGTCTGGAGCAATCAAAATAATTTTTGGTTTGTCCTGTTTGAGTTTTAGCAGAACTTTGGAGAGCAGAGGCAGCGGGGGTAAGGCGTAAACTGATAGTTTTTTTCAGCTGAAGGACAGAGCATCCACTTTCCAAGCTTTTTTGTGAGGAGTCCTTGTGCAAAATTTGCCCAACTGGTAGTTCTGAGGGGAGGCAAATAGATCTATGTCTGGGCTCCCCCATTTGCTTGTCAACACATTGAAAATCCATGGCTCCAGTTTCCACTCGTGTGGGTTCATGAGATTTATGCTTAGTCCGTCTGCCAATGCATTCAGTTTTCCTGGCAGGAACTGAGCTTGTAGTTGCACAAGGCCGTGTTCCACAATGCCATGGCTAGTCTGCAGAGGGAGTAGGAATGTGTACACCCCTGCTTGTTTATGTACCACATAACTGTGGTGTTGTCCGTCTTTAGCATTAGTTGTCCTGGATGAATGTAGTCCTTGAAGGCTGTCAGAGCATTCTGTACAGCTAACATTTCTTTTTGATTGATATGTAGGTGCATTTGATTTGGGTTCCATTTGCCCTGAATGCACTTCCATGCCAGGTGAGCCAACCATGCATAGTCTGAGGAGTCTGTAGTTAGGATTTGGGCTGCAGGGGGTAGTGTGAATGGCAGTCCCTTGTTTTGATGGCAGGCCTCTGCCCACCATAGGAACTCCAGGCGTAGGCAAGGTATGGATAGGAATCATTGTTTCCAGGCTGTGACAATGTTGACTCCATAGACTTTTAAGTACCACTGAAATTTCCTCATACGCAATCTTGCAAATGGAATTAGAAGAATGCAGGAGGCCATGAACCCCAAGGCTTGCAGTATTTATCTTGCAGATGGTAGGGGTTTTGTGGCCACTTGTTTGAAGTAAGTTACCAAATTAATTTGCTTTTCTGGCGTGAGGAAAGCCATCTGGGCAGTTGTATTCAAGCTTGCACCCAGGAATGTAATCTGTTGAGAGGGTACCAGTTGTGATTTCTTTTTGTTTATGGTGTACCCTAGACAAGTTAGAATCCTTTTTACAAACGCCAGATGATTTATAAGTATGGCCTGGTTTTCTGCCCAAATTGCACAAACGTCCAGGTATGGATATATTTGAAAATTTCTTTGCCTGCAAAATGAAATTACTGGAGCCAGGCACTTTGTGAACATCCTGGGTGCAGTAGACAAGCCAAAGGACAGTGCAGAGAACTGATAATGCAAAGTAGACTGCTTTGAAGCGTAGGTATCATCTGCAAGATTCCCTGATTGGTATATGCAGGTAAACTTCTTTTAAATCTAGAGTTGCCAACCAGGCATCTTTGCCTAGCATAGGAAGTAACTGGTGAAGAGTCAGCATCTTGAATTTTGGAATGTCCAGAAAGGTGTTTAGGGTAGACAGGTCCAGAATTGGACGCCATGATTTGTCTTTTCTGGGTACCAGGAAAAGCCTGGAATAGAAACAGTGTCCCTTTTCCGCTTCTGGTACCGGTTGAATAGCGCACATGTTTAAGAGGGAAAGTACTTGTTTCAGAGCCTCTGCCCACTGATTTGGGGGCAGGTCTGGCCACCCGTTTGGTGTTGGCAAAGTGTGAAAATGAAATCTGTATCCCTGGAACACTATTTAAAACCCATTTTTCCTGGATTATGAGTTCCCAGTTTTTTGAATGAAGAGCAATCCTTCTCCCCAAAGGGAGCAGCTAAAAGGTAAGTGCTTGGTAATTTTAAAGGAAAGTCATTGAGACTGTTTACCATAGGGGGGGGGGTGTCTTATTTCCAGAATTGGAAGTGGAGGCCCTCCAATGCTTAGTTCTGGGAGTCCCTTGGGACTGAAACCTGGTGCTTTTGGTGTGTGTCTGGGTTTGGCTTGAGTGGATCTGGAAGGAGCTGGAAAGGACCAATTCTTAGTAGGCTAGTGCCTACTAAATCTTGGAGGTTGCACTTGTAAGAAATCTTTTAGAGTTTACATAGATTTAGCTTCATCTTCCATCTTTTCTAGAACTTCTTCAGCCTTATTGCCAAACAGGCGGTCCTGATTTAAAGGAGCATCCAACAATTTTGCTTTAACATGATCTGGCAGAGATTGCTCCTTAAGCCAAGCATGCCTTCTAAGCACAGACCCAGTAACAGCAGCCCTGCAAGAGCCCTCTAAAGAATCAAAACCACATTGCAAAGTATGTTTTCCAACTTGTTCAGCAGAATGCAATAAATCCTGTAAATCTATTTTCCACACAGTCAGAAATAATCATTTTCTGTTGAGCAGTCCCATAATATGCTGCTGATACTTTAGCATATGAAACTGGCAGTTTAAAGCCCTGATTTCCAAGGTTGCAGAAGTATAAACCTTTTTACCCATCTATCCAGCGCCCTGGAGTCTCTATCAGAAGGGGTAGGATTTTTAGTAGTAGAAGCCTTAATGCCCTTGGGCCCCTGAGAAATGGTTTCTGGATCCGCAACAGGATTTTTGAAAAGGAATTTGTGGGACTCAGGAACCCTGTAGTATCTGTTAGGTTTAATATGAGCCGGAGGCAGGGAATTAGGGGCATACTGGATTCCAAAAACACATCAACAATGTCTAGTACAGGAGGTATAGCCAAAGGCCTACGCTGAGGTAGAAGGAGGAAATCCCTAAGCCTTCTTTTAGATTCAGAAAATTCCTGACTTTCCCAGTGGAAATGCTCCCTTAAGGTAAGTAAAGTTTCCCCAAAAGAAAAGTCCTCAGGGAGGGAAGCAGAGGGAATGGAATAAGTAGATATGGACAAATCTAGGTCATTGGAAGAATTAGAAGAAACAGAGTCCTGATCATAACATTCATAGTCAAGCTCAGTCCTAGGCATCTTAGAAGGGGAGGGGGGGGTGACTACCCCTGATAAGAGTAATAAGATTTTCAGCCATTTTGATCATTTGCTTTTTAGGCATAGGGGCCTGAACATGTGGCCTGGGAGTCGGTATTTTAAACATAGATTGAGATTTAGGCCTTAGAATAAATAGAAGATGGAGTCTGTTTAACATGCAAGTCTGTAGGCCTGAATACACCCTCAGAAGCCAGTACCTGCACAGCGGCTCCAGACCCATCCAAGGCAGAGACATCCGCAGGTTCCATAGGTGAAGCATCTCGCGGCATACCGGACTCCGAATGGGTCCCAGTAGAGGCCTGTGAGTCAGAGGTAGCGGGTATCAGGGGCTGCGAAAGCGCCTCACTGAGTACCGGCGAATTGATGACCGACTTAGAAGCGTCGTCGGCAGTTTTGGACCTTGACGGCCTGTCATTTTCTTTACATTTTTTCGGAATTCCGGTAGTCTGACGGCTAACAGACGTCGTTTCTGGAGAATTAAACCTAGAACCGAAATATTTAGAGGCAAAAATGTACCGACAATGGAGAATATGCTGATTAAATAAAGCACAAAACCGACAGCAAGGTAAGTCATGGTCAGGGCCTAGGCAAGGAATACAGTACAAATGAAATTCCTTTAGGTATTTCCTTTCCACAAGTAATGCAATTATTAACTTTTACTGACATCGGTAAGCAGCAAGAAAAAGTTTCCCCAACAGGAAAGTACAGTTGTGTACACTTACCATAAATGTAGATGTTAGAGTGTCTTCACTGTTGCAGTCATGACTGTAGGGTTCTCCCCTGCTGGCAGGCAGTCCTCGGTCGGCCAGAATCCCAAAGTCTGGGTCCGGCGTTGGCTGCTCAGCCATGCTCCTTGACGTCAGAGCGCCAGGAGTACAAAGCTGACAGCCGACGCCATGTTCTCCAGTTTTTCTTGCCCCAGATGTCAGGTGCTCCAAAATGAGTAAGATCCCATACCCTTTGCAAATACACCTCAGAAGAAGGGAGCCACACAAGAAAAAATAAGAGGGGACAGGAGGGAGGGTAACCCAGACTGCAACAGTGAAGACACTCGAACATCTACATTTATGGTAAGTGTACACAACTGTACTATGTTCATCGTGTTTCACTGTTGCAGTCATGACTGTAGGGTTGAATCCCAAGCAGAATAAAAAGGAGGTGGTCATAAAGTAGAGGGGGCGGCTAAAAGGCCCTGCAAAACTGCAGAAGCAAAGCCTGCCCTAGACTTAGAGTAGAGAGGTAGATTGTAGTGCTTAGAAAAAGTATGCACTGATCTCCAAGTTGCAGCTTCCAAAATGTCTTTGCTAGGAACTCCTCTGAGGAAGGCAGCTGAAGTGGCAGCAGCTCTGGTAGAGTGAGTCCTTATACTCCCTGGGATTTGCTTTCCATGGTGTGAATAACAAAATCTGATTCCATGAGCAATCCATTTAGAAATGGTCTGTTTTGAAATGGCTTTACCTTGGGAACTTGAAGCATAAGAAATAAACAATTGCTCTGATTTCCTTATGTCCTTGGTTCTGTCCAGGTAAAAACGTAGTTGTCTGTGTACATCCAAGGAATGCAAGATCCTTTCCTCCTTATTTTGAGGCAAGTGAATAGTTTGATTTAAAGCCACTTTGGAAACCACCTTAGGCATGAACGTAGGATTAGTCCTTAAAGACACCCTGTCTTGATGAAAAATAATATAAGGTTCCACAGCCATGAGAGCTTGCAACTCCGAAACTCTCCTGGCAGAGATCAGAGCTAACAGGATGGCTGTCTTCCAAGATAAAAACTTGATGTCAGATGTGGTAGCAGGCTCAAAAGTAGGTAAGGTGAGTTTTTCCAAAACATAGTTGAGATCCCAAGCAGGAATGGGTGGAAATCTAGGGGGCCTTAAGTTCTTAGCTCCTCTAAGAAACTGTCTCATGAGCTGGTGGGAAAAGATTGGAGGGTCTGTATTATAGTGAGCAGAAATAGCAGAGGCATGTATCTTTATGGAAGAGAGAGACCCTTATGTAAGAGGTCTGTCAGGTAAAGTAAAATCAGAGGAATGTTAGGAATAAGAGGATCTGAATCCTGAGCCTGCATCCAGGAGCAATATCTTTTCCATTTTCCTGCATAAGATTTTCTAGTGCTAGGACGTCTGGCTTCTAAAATGACATCCATAACCTGCTTGGGTAGGAGAGAATGAATCAGACCCTGGATTAACCAGGCCGCCAGGCTGAGAGTTTTGACATCGGAGTGCAGAACCCGACCCTGGTGTTGGGACAGAAGGTTCTGAGTCTGTGGTAAAATCCAAGGGGGCTCCAGAGAAAGGTTTTTCAGAGTTGGGTACCAAAACTGTCGAGGCCAATTTGGTGCCAGCTTGTCCTGTTTGATCTTTAATAACACCCGTGGAAGAAGAGGTAGAGGCAGGAAGGCATACCCAGAGAGGTTTCTCCAACTGAATGATGGTGCATCCACTTTCCAAGCTAGTTCGTGGAATGTCCTGGTGCAAAAAATCTGTAGTTGATTGAGATGGGATTCAAAGAGGTCTATGTGAGGATATCCCCAGACTGCTGTAATCATCTTGAATATTTCGGTGTCCAACATCCATTCGTGTGGGTCCGACAGGTTTCTGCTCAGACTGTCTGCCAGGAAGTTTTGCTTCCCTGGTAGAAATTCAGCTTGAAGGTCCAGTTTACAAACTAGAGCTGTGTTCCACAGATTCATGGCTAATCTGCAAAGGGGATAGGAATGAGATCCCCCTTGTTTGTTTATGTACCACATAACTGTGGTGTTGTCTGTCCGTATCAGTAGTTGTCCTGGTTGTAGAAGATTCCTGAAGGCCAATAGAGCGTTCTGAACGGCTAACATTTCCTTTAAATTGATATGCAGGTGCTTCTGATCCTTTGCCCAAAGGCCCTGCAGACAGTTGCCCTAAAAATGGGCTCCCCATGCATAATCTGAGGCGTCCATGGTTAGTATCCGAGAGGCTGGAGGCAGACTGAAGGGTTTTCCTTTGTTTAGAGTACATGCCTTGGACCACCAAAGGAATTCCTTTTGAAGACAAGGCAGGACGGTGATCTGTAGGTCTAAACTGTGGCAATGCTGAGACCATACACTTTTTAGGTACCACTGTATTTTCCTCATATGTAGTCTTGCATATGGTATGAGAAGGATGCAGGAGGCCATGTAACCAAAGGCCTGCAGGAATTTCCTTGCAGATAGCTGAGTTAATGTTGCCAAGGTTTTGAAAGTTGAAGCCAGCTGTAATTGTTTTTCGTATGTCAGAAATGCCATCTGGGTTGTTGTGTTTAGAAGAGCACCCAGAAAAGTTATCTGCTGTGAGGGTGTCAAATTTGACTTTATGTTTACAGCGAATCCCAGGAACTTGAGAAGATTCTGAACAAATTCTAGATGCTTGAGTAAGACATCCTTGCTGTCTGCCTGAATAAGACAGTCGTCCAGAAAAGGGTAAATTTGAATTCCCTTGAGTCTGCAATAAGCTACTACTGGAGCCAGGCATTTGGTGAAGACCCTGGGCGCAGTAGACAATCCAAAGGGCAGCACAGAGAATTGATAGTGCCTCGATCCGGCCTTGAACCAGAGGTATTTTCTGCACTCCTGCCTGATGGGGATGTGTAAATATGCCTCCTTTAAATCCAAAGTTACCATCCATTTATTTTTGGTCAGCATTGGAAGTAGCTGCTGTAGAGTAAGCATCTTGAATTTTGGTATCTCGAGAAATGTGTTCAAGACTGACAGATCCAGAATGGGTCTCCATGAATTTTGCTTTCTGGGGGACTAGAAAGAGCCTTGAGTAAAAACCTTGTCCCATCTCTGAAAGTGGAACCAGTTCTATGGCTTTCATAGCCAAAAGAGCTTCCACCTGGTTTAAGGCCTCTAACCATTGATGTTTTGGAAGATCTGGCTATCCGCTTGGTCTTGGTTGGGTATGAAAATGGAATTTGTAACCTCTTGAAATCACATCCAGAACCCACTTGTCTTGGATTATAAGAGTCCAATTTAGGTGAAAAAGGGAAAGTTTTCCTCCGAGAGTGGCTTCCAGGCAAGAAGTTCCTGCAGCCCAACAGAGGGAGTCATTGAGTCTGTTTTCTACGAGCTTGCGACCTGCTGCCCCCCCCCCAGGGGTGGAAGCAGTCCACAGTCTTGGTCTATAAGAGGCTTGCGTTTGAGGCCTTCCTCGGGAGAGTCCATCTACCCCTCTGAGGCTTGTCTGAATTGGGAAAGGACCAATTTTTTGTAGGCCAATTCCTACTAAATCTGGGTGGCTGCACTTTAAGAAATCTTTAAACGTTTGCATGGATTTTGCCTTGTCCTCAATCTTCTTTATCACCTCTTCAGCTTTAGATCCAAACAAAACATTATGCTGAACAGAAGCAGCCAATAATTTAGCTTTTACTTGATCTGGCAAGTTTTGTTCCTTTAACCAAGCATGCCTTCTAATGACTGTGCCAGAGGCCGCAGCCCTACAAGAAGCCTCCAAGGCATCAAATCCACAGTGCAATCCATGCTTCCCAACTTGTTCAGTGGCATGCATTAAGTCAAGTAATTCCTTATCATCTGCACAGGCGGAAATGGAAGTTAGCTTTTGTTTTAAAACAGACAGAAGAAATTGCTGGTATTTCAGCATATGAAACTGACCGTTTAAAGCCCTAATAGATAACGTAGCAGAAGTGTACACTTTTTTGCCACATCTTTCTAAAGATCACGAGTCCTTCTCAGTGGGAATGGGGTTTTTAGCAGAAGCGGCCTTAACCCCCTTAGGACCCTGAGAAATGGTTTCAGGATCAGCAGTAGGATTCTTGTATAAAAACTGGTGGGAATCAGGACCCCAATAATATCGGTCTGGCTTAACAGGAGCTGGAGGAAAAGAGTCAGGAGTTAAATTAGCCTCCAAAAAAGCATCATCCACAATATCCAAAATAGGAGGAATAGCCAGGGGTCTATGTTGGGGAAGAAGAAGAAAATCCCTTAGTCTTTTCTTAGATTCAGAGTACTCCTGTCCTTCCCAGTGAAAATGTTCCCTCATTTCATGCAAAGTTTCCCCAAAAGAAAAACCCTCAGGGGGAGAAGCTGAAGGAATGGATTCCTCAGCATCAGAATCCTCATAAGGAAGGAAAGAATATTCCTGGTCAGAAGAAGAAACTGAACAAACAGAAGCTTGATCAGAGGAGTCATAATACACTTCCTGCCTTGGCCTTTTATCTGGAGGGGGATGTGAACCCCTAATCATAGTAAGTCCTCCGCCATCTTAAGTAACTGTTTCTGAGACTTGGGTGCTGGATCAGAAGAGGCCTGGGCTGCAGTCTTTGATTTGGAAGGAGTCTTTGCCTTTGTCTTTGGCTTTGCCTTTATTAGAAGTTGAGTAGGCCTGAAAACCCCTTCGGAAGCCGGTACCTGCACAGCGGCTCCGGACCCATCCGAAGGTCCTGCAACAGAAATATTCAAAGGCCTAGTTGGCTCCTCGTGGGAGTCCGTTTCGGCCATCGGTTCCGAAATGGCCGACGACAGGGGCTGTGAAAGCGCCTCACTGACGACGGCCGAACCTGAAGCTGGCTCTGCTTGTACAATATCGTCTGAATTGGACCTCGGAGGCCTGTCTATCCTTGTGTCGTTTGTGAACTCCAGCAGCCGGAACCGTATCAGACGACATTTTGTAATTAAAACGCCTACCGAAGTAATGAAACGCAAAATCATACCTTCGTTTAATCGTACGTTGATTGAATCTAGCACAAAACTGACAACTAGCTACGTCGTGGTCAGGGCCTAAGCAAGGAATACAGTAAGAATGAAAATCCTTATGAGGTATTTGCTTCCCACATGAAATACAATTATTAACTTTTCCTGACATCGAACTGGAGCAAGAAAAAAGTTTCCCCAACGGGGTACTTAGCTTGGAGTAGGAGAAGAAAGTCTTCGGACTGAAGTACGTTTAGAAAAAATTGTCAGGAGTCAGCCGAACGGCACTTGCGAACTACTATCACCGTACGGCAAGAAAGACTGGAGAACATGGCATCGGCTGTCAGCTTTGTACTCCTGGCGCTCTGACGTCAAGGAGCATGGCTGAGCAGCCGATGCCGGACCCAGACTTTGGGATTCTGGCCGACCGAGGACTGCCTGCCGGCAGGGGAGAACCCTACAGTCATGACTGCAAAAGTGAAACACGATGAACAGCCAAGACTTTGTTAATCAGGCCAACTGACGGCAACCTGCCAGCAGATTATCCTAATGTAATGACTGCAACAGTGAAACATGAAGAACATCAAGAATTCCCCAACAGGGCACTTATCTGAGAAAATCAATGGAACAGAGCTAATGACTTGGCGAGCAGACTAACATTCAAAGGTGGCGTTCAGACTGTCAGCAGAGAAGTCCTGAGGTTAATGTATGCGTACATCGCTTTTATGGCCAATGTAGGATAGCAGTCTACATGTTATGTACCACACACTCTACAGTAGTGAAAGACACTTGTATACTGGCAGACGTCGGGTGGCCTATGGCAGAAAAATCCCACATGTACAGAATACTACAACAGATAAATAGACGGACATGAAGCTTATTTACTTAGTATACCAAAATATTAATAAGTTAATCCAGCCTTCACAAATGATAATTTATTATTTAAACCAGGTAGGCCTATTGGAGATGCTGTTTGTTCGGGGATGACCTGGGAGCAAAATCTGGTTAAGTAACTTGCTCAGATTCACACAGTAGGCAAATGAGAGTTGAGAGAACCAAACACGGTACCACAAGGCCTACAGCTCACAACCTTAATCTCTGGACCAATTGCCAGAT
The DNA here is from genome assembly GCF_019279795.1 of Protopterus annectens. Lineage (NCBI taxonomy): Eukaryota > Metazoa > Chordata > Ceratodontiformes > Protopteridae > Protopterus > Protopterus annectens. The sequence goes on along the minus strand of NC_056747.1, from coordinate 799,369,566 downwards.
TACTGGCACAGTACTATGCGCTGTGGGTATTAGGACCAATTAGGGCTTAGATTTAAGACTGCCAGCTCCTTTCTCAGGTCCCGCAATGCTCCTGGTCTCATAATTCACAGTTATCCAGGTCAAGAGAAACACTTGGATGACATCAAGAGACTAATGGCAAAGTGAGGGATTCAGGGGGTGGGAAGGAGTCGGCAAAAAAGCCTCAGATTTGTCTGGATTACAAATGTTTGGAAGGGGGCAGGATTGTTTGCTCTGGGCCAAAATATTTTACTGAAAATAGATGCTTCTTAAAGAAAGTTGTGTCATTTGGTTATGTACGCAACTTTTGAATCATGTAAATGGTCCACCTTTGGCAACAGTTAACAGAGTCCTCAGATGACATATCAGGTGGACTTGGCTAGGACAGCATCCATTTCATAATATTGATGAAAGAGGATCCTGGTTTGGAAGTGATGCATAGCTTGGGAAAGGTATGGACGTTGCACCATGTGGCTATTATGCAATACAGACTACTAAAACATCAACATCAGAGAAAACTACTCTTGGCAAATGAGCTGTGGGGAAGGAGGAAAGACAATATTCTACCCTCTTAAAGGTAGCTGAATTTAATGCACACCAACAGCCATCTGGAAAGGATAAGTTTGGCAATCTGCATGCCTTTCCTTTGTGGGACATAGGAAAGGAATAGTTGGATCACCCTTCCAGAAAACATGTCCTAGTAGGCCTGTAAACATCCATGCAATAAAAGGAGGTATTCTCTTAGTGTGGTAGGCTGAAAACAATACCAGGAGACTAACCAGCTGCTTCGAACTGGTCTTTTGTTAATCTGGACATGAAGGATAATTTACTCTGATTACACATTCCTTCATAAAAGATAAGTACAGTTGTGTACACTTACCATAAATGTAGATCTTAACAGTGTATTCACTGTTGCAGTCATCACACTTGGGTTATCTGTCTGCAGGTAGCCCTCAGTCAGCCCGGATACCAGAATCTTGAGATTTCTGTGTCAGATGCTGTTGCCTCTTCCATGACGCCACGGGTATAAAACATGCAGCCGACGCAATTACATCAGTTTTTCTTGCCCCGGATGTCAGGGGCCCCCAAAATAGGAAGCAATCACATGGTGTGGAACACCTCTAGTAAAAATTAAATAACATTTCCATAAGATATGGCCAAAAAAGAGGATAGGTAGAAGGTATAGAAAAGACAGGGGGGCTGGAGGGATGGTAACCAGGACTGCAACAGTAAATACACTCTAACATCTACATTTATAGTAAGTGTACACAACTGTACTATGTTCTTCATGTTTCACTGTTGCAGCCATCACACACGGGTTGATTCCCAAAGCTGAGGAAGGGTGGAGGCAGTCAAGAAGTATTAGGGTTGGCTAGCAGGTCTTGTAAGACTGCTGTGGCAAATCAAGCTCTGGATTTAGAAAAGATAGGCAAGTGGTAATGCTTGGTGAAGGTGTGTACAGAACTCCAGGTTGCAGCTTGCAGGATATCCCTGGTAGGGACTCCCCCGAGAAATGCTGTACAGGTTGAGGGAGCCCTAGTGGAATGAGGTCTGATCCCCTCCCTGTAGGGTAGGTTTCCATGGTGTTTGTAGCAGAAATGGATGCAGTGTGCTATCCACTTAGAAATTATTTGCTTTGAACGGCCTTGCCCTCTGCCCCTGTAGCAAAGCTGACTTAGCAGCTGGTCAGATTTTCTGAAAGGTTTAGTCCTGTCAAGGTAGAACCTGAACTGTCTGTGCACGTCCAAGGAGTGCAGGATCCTTTCCCCTTTACTCTATGGATTGGGAAAAAACAGTTGGCAAATGGATGGATTGGCTTAAAGCCACACTGGATACCACCGTGGGCATAAATGATGGGTCAGTCCTGAGGGAAACCCTGTCCGCATGGAAGATAATGAAGGATTCCACAGCCATAAGGCCCTGTAGCTCAGACACTCTTCTTGCTGAAGTGATGGCTAGAAGTAAGACCGTTTTCCAAGAGGAATTTTAACTCTGCTGTAGCAGCAGGCTCAAACGGGGGGAGCATAAGCTTCTCTAGTACAAATTAAGGTCCCAGGCAGGAGTAGGAGCTCGCTTTAGGGGTCTTATATTGTTAGCTTCTCTCAGGAACTGTTTGATCAAAGGGTGAGAGAAGAGGGGTGGCTCTGTTGTAATGAGCCGAGATGGCAGAGGCATGAATCTTAATTGACGAGAAGGATAGGCCTTTGTGGAACAGCTCTGCTAGATAATTTAGGATTTGAGGTAAGGTGGGCAAGGCTGTGTCCTTTCCTTGAGACTGGCTCCAAGAACAGTATCGTTTCCACGTTTCTGAATAGGATTTCCTAGTACTAGGCCTCCTGGCCTCAAGGATAACATCCAGCACCTGTTTGCTGATGGTTGCTGGTGATGTATTCAGGGAATAAGCCAGGCTGCCAGGTTCAGGGTTTGCAGCTGACTATGCAAAATCTGTCCCTCCTGCTGGGACAGCAGGGAGGGGGGTCTGATGTAGGTGCCAGGGTGGCACTGCTGTCAGACTGCGCAGGAGTGGGTACCAGTGCTGGCGTGGCCAGTCTGGTGCAATAAGGATTGTCCTTGGCCTGTCCTGTTCGATCTTGAGTAGTACTTTTGAAAGGAAGGGCAGAGGGGGAAAGGCATAGATTGAGAGGTTTTCCCATGTAAAGGATAGGGCATCCACTTTCCATGCTTGGCTGTGGGGATTTCTGGTGCAAAATTTGCTCAGTTGATGGTTTTGGGGGGAAGCAAAGAGGTCCACCTCTGGTGTTCTGTGTATTAGAAGCTTGAATCAGTTGGGTTCCAGTTTCCACTCGTGTGGGTCCATTAGATTTCTGCTCAAGTCATCTGCCAGTGAATTTTGTTTGCCTGGCAGGAGTTGAGCTTGCAGGTGCACTGGATTGCCCAAGGCTGTGTTCCACAGAGCCATGGCTAACCTGCAGAATGGGTAGGAATGAGTCCCCCCCCCCCGCTTGTTTATGTACCACAACTGTGGTGTTGTCTGCCTTTATCAAGAGTTGTCCTGCAGGATAAGGTATTTGAAGGCTGTCAGTGCATTCTGTACAACTAACATTCTTTTTTGAGTGATATGCAGGTGAATTTGTCTTGGGTTCCATTTGCCTTGAATGCATTTGCCTGCCATGTGAGTCCCCCCATGCACAGTCTGATGTGTCTGTTGTCAGGGTTTGGGCGGCGGGGGGGTTGAGTGAAAGGGAGTCCCTTGTTCTGGTTGCAAGCCTCTGCCCCCCAAAGGAACTCTGTCCTTAGGCAAGGAAAGATAGGAATCACGGTTTCCAGGTCCTGAGAATGTTGACACCAGAGACTTAAGTACCACTGAAGTTTCCTCATGTGCAGTCTTGCATATGGAATTAGAAGAATGCATGAGGCCATGAACCTGGGTTTGGGTGGCTAGTAGTTGGAGGCAACTGCCCAAGTAACATTCCTCACTTCAGAAAAGCAGGTTTATTTGACAAATTGTGTTCAAGCTTGCTCCCAGGAATACAATCTTTTGGCCGGGTACCAGATGCAACTTATTTTCGTTGATGGTATACCCCAGAGACGTTAAGTCTCTTTACAAATGTCAGGTGCTGAAGTAGCAATTCCTGACTGTCCACCTGAATCACACAATTGTCCAAGTATGGGTAAATTTGAATATTTCTCTGCCTGCAGTATGCATAGCTGGAGCCAGGCACTTTGTGAATACCCTGGCCGCAGTAGAAAAGCCAAAGGAAAGTGCAGAGAACTGATAGTGCACAAAGTCCACCCTAAAATGTAGATATTTCCTGCAAGATTCCCTTATGGAAATGTGCAGATAAGCTTACTAGCCAGGAGTCCTTGGCTAGCATAGGAAGCAGCTGCCAGAGAGGAAGCATTTTGAATTTTGGTACCACCTGGAAGGTGCTGAGACTTGACAGATCCAGAATAAGGCGCCAAGAGTTCTCTTTTCTAGGCACCAGGAAAGGTCTGGAGTAGAAACCCTGTCCGCTTTTGCTCTGTTGGAACAGGTTGAATAGCCCTGATACTGAGAAGAGAAAGTTCTTGCTTTTGGGCCTCTGCCCACTGGTTTGGAGGAAGGTCTGGCAATCCGCTTGGGGTTGGCAGTGAGTGGAAGTAGAATCTGTATCCCTGGGATACAATGTTTAAGACCCCATCAGTCCTGGGTAATATACTCCCAGTTTTTTTGCATTTTGGGCGTGTTTTCCTCCTTGGGGTGCAAGTACTTGGGCATGGCTGGGAAGGATGAAGGATAAGTCATTGTGAACTTTTTCCATAAGGGGTGGTTTACCACTCCCTGTTTTTCAGGAGGAAACACTCCATTGTTTAGATCTGTGCATACCCTGAGACTGCAGTCTTTGTGGTCTGCTGCCCCTGGGTTTGGACTGAGAAGGTCTGGGAGGGACTGGAAAGGACAAGTTTTTTGAAAGCCAATGCCTCCTGAATCTAGGTGGCTGTACCTATAAAAAAAATCTAACAGTTTGCACAGATTTAGCTTTTTTCCTCTGCTTTTGAGCCAAACATTCTTGGTTTAATGCAGCATCTAGTAATTTTGCTTTGACATGGTCTGACAAGATTTGTTCCTTCAGCCAAGCATGCCTTCACAGAATAGACCCAGTGACAGCAGCCCTGTAAGATGCTTCTAAGGCATCAAAACCACACTGCAAAGTACATTTATCAACTTGGTTTGCATAATGCATTAACTCTTGTAAGTCTTTATTTTCTGCACAATCAGGAATCAACAAAATGTTTTGTTTAATTAGTTCCATAATATGCTGCTGGTACTTCAACATGTGAAACTGGCAATTTAAAGCCCTGACGGCATGAGTTGCAGAGGTATATACCTTCTTACCCCATCTGTCTAGAGCCCTATAATCCCTGCCCGAAGGGGTATTGTTTTTGGCTGTAGTAGCCTTAATACCTTTAGGTCCCTGGGAAATAGTCTCTGGATCCACAGTGGGATTTTTATAGAGAAATTTGTGAGAGTTAGGTACTCTGTAGTACCCGTCAGGCTTTCTAGGAGCTGGTGGTAAAGTATCAGGGTAAGACTGGATTCCATGAAGACATCTACAATATCCAGGACAGGTGGTATAGCTAGAGGCCTATTCTGAGGCAAATCTAAAAATTCCCTCAGTCTCTTTTTGAACTATGGGCAGTCCTGGCATTCCCAGCGGAAATGCTCTCTTAGAGTTTACAAGACTTCACCGAAAAGTCCTCTGGGGGGGGGGGGGGGCAGAGGGAATGGGATCCTCTGCATCTGAATCCTCACAGGTAGATAAGGGTATGTCCTGGTAATCACAATGGTCAGAGTCATCAGACTCATGGTCTGTAGAATCAGAAGGAAAATCAAATCTTTGTCTTTTAGAGGGGGGAAGGCTGGCTTCCCCAAATTAAAGTAATAAGGTCTTCAGCCATTCTAAGCATTTGTTTCTGAGGCATGGGAGCCTGAGAATGCGCTTTGGTAGTCTGTTTTGTAGGCGTAGTGTGTTTTGTAGGCGTAGTGTGAACTCTGGGCCTGAGAAATTTGGTAGTTTTAATCATTAAGTAGCCTGTTTAATACGAACATCGGAAGGTCTGAATACACCCTCAAAAGCCGGTGCCTGCACAGCGGCTCTGGACCCCATCCAAGGTAGAGGCATCTGCAGGTTCCATAGTCGAAGCATCTCACGGCACACCGGACTCCGAATAGGTCTCAGTAGAGGCCTGCGAATCTGCAGAAGCGGGTAACAGGGGCTGCGAAAGCACCTCACTGGGTACCAGCGGACTGGCGACTAGCTTAACGAAAGAGTCGTCGGCAGTTTTGGACCCATGTGATCTGTCTCGGTCTTTATCCTTGAGTTTTTTCAGAAGATTGGTAGTCAGATGGCTTATCGAAGCCATTTTGGAATACGGAGTACGACAGTGAAAGAATGGAGACAAAAATAACCAGACGACGAATAGTTTGGGCCTTGAACAAGGTACAAAACCGACAGCGAGGGACGTCGTGGTCTGGGCATTAACAGGTGATGCAGTAAGAATGAAAATCTCTGTGAGGTATTTCCTTTCCACAGACAAGACAATTGTTAACTTTTTCTGACATCGGTTAGAGCAAGAAAAAAGGATCCCCAACGGGGTACTTAGCTTTAGAAGACTTCAGGTCTGAAACTCTAAAAACGAAAATTTCAGGTTGCGGCCAACCGGTACTTGCAAACTGCTTCTACTTCGGGCTCCCGCACGGCAAGAAAAACTGATGCAATGGCGTCAGCTGCATGTTTTATACTCCTGACTACCTGACATCATGGAAGAGGCGACAGCATCAGATGCAGAAATCTTAAGACTCTGTTTTTCGGGCCGACTGAGGGCTACCTGCAGGCAGATAACCCAAGTGTGATGACTGCAACAGTGAAACATGAAGAACATCTGGGAGTGGCTGTTAAATGACCGTTCTTGTAAGTCTAGCCATTCTTCTATCTGAACTAGTGGGCACCAGAATGCAACCTGGCATCTTTAAGATGAAATAAAGATTCCCAAGGTGGCATTGCATCTCTGATTAGAAATCTTTAATGGATAATACTCTTTTGAGGAAAGCATTAATAAACTGCAGTGTTGCTATGGAGCTGAAGTGGATCTCGTGCATAAATTGGAAATTTCTGTTAAATGTACCTTAACCACAGATCAGCAAAGACCTTTGCTGGGGAGTTCTGCAAGGTCCTGCAGAACTCTTGCCCAGGGGGCCGACCCTGGATTCATGTCCTTTTGACTGGCTCAAGCTGCAAAATACATTTGCTCTTTTACATCTTCATTTGTACATCGACCAAATGGAAGGTGGTCTACAATTATGTCAATCCCTGCTACTTATGGACAATAACTTGGGACTACTGGCAATGAGATTTAGTAGTGAACATTTTGTTAGCTAGACAGCACTTGGGTCTGACTGTGAATCGCCATGAGTGAGTGACCAACTCTCAGAAGTTTCTTAACTTGAAAAATCCCTCAAGGATATACAGGATGAACAGGGGAATGACACTCATCCAGGATAGGAGGGTATCAGGCTCTGCACCGACTGCAGCCTCTGTTGTCTAGATGGTCTGTTAAATCAAGGATATCGTGAGAATAGTGTACAATAAACCAAGACAGACCCCTAACCTCAATGGTGTGTCATCCTCTGGTCCTAAATTGGTACAAGGGAGAAGAACGGATGACATTTCTCATCTGACAGTGAGGCAGTTCATGGTTGCTACCTACTTAAAACTGTTGCAATTTCTGCTCTAGTGCTTCTGTTTAATTTGTCCATCAATGTGTGGGCCCCCTATGGAAAGTGTACCAATATGAGAAAGGATGATGTGGCAGACAACCCAATCCCAGATATTTATAGCTTCTATGCCCAAGGAAAAGGGACAAGTGTCGCACTTTCTACTGATGTACCAAACCAATGCTATGTTCACTGCATGGACTATCACCAGACCCATTTTGGAGAGCTTACAATTTGAGCAACACCAAAAAGAAATGCATCACAATGTGAATCTAGAATTCCTGAAGGGACCACAACGCCTGTGTTGTACTGCTCTGAAAATACCTTCCCACAAAAGAAGACATGGATCTTGAAATGTTTTGCTGCTGATTAGGCAGAAGACAGTCAGCCATCTATGGAGGCATTCTCTGCAGCAGTCTGCAATGGAAATCTGCTAGGATGTAAGCTAGTATAGTAGTAATTCTTCCTCTGGCAAGCCCAAAACACAAATCTCTTATGCAGGTGGGCATGAGGTACCATGTGGATTGTTTTTGTTACGTATGCTAGAACCTCAAGGTCCACATCTGTGGTGCCACTATGTGACTGCAATAGCTGTGCCAGGGTGGAGTGTAGAACACAGAATCCAACTACAATTAAGAAGGTTTTATAGGCCTTTGAATCCAAAGCACACACTAATAAAGCATACCTTGTAGAGGATGGAGATGGGGAAGTTGATTGTGATGCACATTGAATTTAACAGTCCGTTCCAAAACGGACAATGTTGTACAAGTTCTTCTCAAGGAGCAGCAGCAAGAAGCAAATTATACCAGTACTAGAAGCCTTTGATATCTATCAGTCACTGGTTGGCTACTACAACTATGCACACTGAATACTAGGGGAGCTGTGACAAGTTGAAAATTTAAGCATCTAAACTGCCAGTGCATGGCTCCTATACTTAGCATAACAACCTCCTGGACTCTGGCTTAAACAGGCACCCTAGTGGTCCAAACATCATGTACAGTCTCTTGATGATTCATAAACTACCAATTGCACAGAGATACTTCAAAATTGTTGTTTTACTATGCAGTAACTTAGCCCAGAATTATAGCTTCTCTCTGGAGGAATGATGACCCAAGGTAAGTCTAATTTCTGGGATTGTGCAGGTTAAAGGCACTTTGGCAAAGCCTTGAGTAGAGACCTCTAGTAGGCTCCCCAGAGGCATCAGTGTTGACAGTTAAATCAGAAAGACTACAGACTGAAGCAGATGCCAATGTGGGTACGGTTACTAGGGTTAATATCAATAAGGGTTTCATTGTTGGGGCGGATGTCAAAAAAGGCTTATTCTCAGTGGACAAAGCATACTTATTAACCAGGACTAGCACTGAACAGTTTTCCAGCTGGCATCTTTAGCTTTTTAAGTACCTGAATGGCCAACCTCAATATAAACTGTGGATGAAAACTGAAGGATAGTCTCCTGAGTCAGGAAATCTTGATCAGGCATTCTACCTTTAAGGGCAGTTCTGCCTTGCAGTTAATGTTAATGTCCTTACAAATTGCAATATTGGCTACTATGGCTCAGACAGACAGAAAATAAGGCTTCATTTTGGCAGTTAGCAAGGCAACAAAAGCCATGGGTCTGCATACCAAAGACGGTAAGGAGATCCCAAGTTAACAAGTTCTACAAGGTAAAAAGATTCAAGTTAAATGTAACCCTGAAAACCAATGCCCAATAAAGCTAAATGACCTAGCAAAAGCAACTTTTCTCAATAAAACTAACACACCAATAAGTCTGAAATACTCTCCCATGACTTAAATGAAAAATGGCAACACACATCTGAAAAACTGAGATGAAAAGCACACTGCAGGCACTGAGGGAGCTGACAGACTGAAATGCTCTGAGTGACTAATGATCTTAATGCCTACAACATACAGTTCTACCTTTCACAAAAGATGGACTACTTGTTATCAGATCACTGGAAAAGGACAGAAGCCTACAACCTCTGATACTACTTTAATTGTTGATGACTGCTGGAAGGAAATGGTCAAAGCCTCCATCAGAAAGCCTGATACCTTGCTCGTTGATCAACTGTCTACATTAAATGCCAAGGTTAGGGGTACACAAACTTAAAAAAAAAATAATAATAAAACATTTCTAGCACTATACAAGTCACAATGCCCCTTCACAAAATTTTCACCATCATTGAGAACCACACTAAAATACTGCATACCAGAAATAAATGTCCCACAGAGACTGCACGGTTCAGTATCAAAAAGATTAACACTTTCTCTCACTTTGCTGATTGAGACAATACTGGAGTGGGCATACTGGCCAAACAGCTGCAAGACTATCATTTATGCAGTTCTACCAACATGGATCCAATACACACTACAAGCACAGGCAGAACATATTGTGGGGCATGCTAACCATCCGTAACTAACTCATACTATACAAAAATGTTGACAGACTTGGAAACTTCACTACACATGGAATGGCACTGGATAAACACATTCTCAAAGAAAAGAGCTATAATAAATTTAAGTGGGAAAATTTGCTGCTGCCCAAGTGTGGAAATGTAAAATATACACAGCATCACTGTCTCTTGGGTCTGAATTATAATAAAGTAACGGCTTTACAAAGTGCAGTGAAAAGGCTCCAAGCATGCCATCATTTAGCTTTAAAAAAAAAAAAAAAAAAAAAAAAAAAAAACAAAGTACATTACAAAGGTCTGAAATGGAAAGGGACAGAAGGACCACCTCTGACTAAAGTGGTGCCAAACCCATGACCTTAAACTCAATGCTAAGAAATACATAATTGTATCCTTTGGTTAGTCAACCATCCCAGCTAGTTACCAAATTTATAATTCACCCCTAAGAGTTGCCCCAGTGGGCAGGGATCTGGGTAGACAGTAGCCTTACCTTTGACCACCACATGGCCACAGTGGTAAGAAAATTCTTTTATGCTGTGCAACTTGTAAGGCATGGTATCTAGGTCCAAAGAGGTCATTATCCTACTGTACTCTGTGCTTCTCAGACCAAATGGAGTACAAGGTTCCCTTCGGTATGCACTCGACCAGATATATGAAGCAACTAGAACAACCTCATTGGTTCCTTACAAAATGAATACAAGGCGTAAAAAACCTGCCTTATGCAGAGTGCCTTAAAGCCCTTTCTCACTACTCAATTACCTATAGATTGCTGATGAGCGACCTATGCCTGGCTTACAAGGCATCCACAAACCCCACACTTATGAATCTCCTGTATATTTGCAAGTCAAACAGTACCAGAAATACAAGGGTCCAGGGACCTGAATTTTGTCTGTGACTTGAACAGAACATGTTGAAGAGAGATGTATTCCAGATACTGCCTCTCCTATGGAACATCTACTACCCAATTTAAGCCCAACCGAAACCAGTGAATGGGGAATAGGACATTTACACTGGGCCTGGTACCTATGTACCTTATGAACAGAGGTAGCTTATAAATGTCTGGCCCTCAATGGTTTAATTAGATACAGGATGTCATTATTCTTTTGGGAAAACCTGGCTAGGCTTAGAAATGCCCACAGGTTGTTAACCTAGCAACAAAGCATGAAACTAATCAAGAGAATGAAGTCAGTCACTGAATGAAAATGATGCACAGTGCCAGAAGCCTAGGTTAAAAAGTCAGAAGTAGGCTATACTTCAAGGTGACATACACACTTCCAAGAATAGATATATGGTCAACACTAAATGGCAAACTGAATACGGTCATACACAAACTGAATATCTAGAGAAAGGGTCAGGGAGTGCAAAAGTCAACTGGACAGCATGGTAATGTGCAGCTGGGATGGATAAAACTCACTGTAGAATTCTGAAGTTGCATGGCATGCAGGGCATACTGGTGGGCAACTATAGTGCACAGACTACCAGACTATGCAAGAAAACAGGACTCAAAAGCAGGACCACTAGATGAGGGAAACCTGTCAAAGATCTTAATCTTCCAGCAGGGAAATCTGAGATGCCCACATCAAGAATATGTAAAGGGCAGTGAACTAGTAGTTCTGCTGGAAGATGGACTTAAGCAAATACTGGGTACCCTAATGAGTAAGGCAAACACCCTTGATCATAATTAATGTAAAGAGAATGAGGAGGTAAAAATGAAATGGACACGGGTGGTTCATCAGCACAGGATGAAAGCAATCTGCCAGTAAGAGAGACTTTATATTATAGAGGAGTACACTCCAACCTAATGTGAAACCATAATTAAGAAAGGGCAAAAGAAACTGAAGTGTGAAGTGTGAAAGTGCTGGGGAGATTAAATCAATGAAGTAAACAATGGGGGAAAAAAACCTGGGTGGGAGGTGGCATAATGGTTAAGGTATTTACCTCAGACAAGAGGTATATGGTTTAATTCTTACCAAGGTAAACTGGCAAAGCTTAAAATGGTTCACAAAGGCAGCTGGCCTAGTACCTACTATGAACCTTTAAGAAGCATGAGAAGAGAAACCGGACCGAATCAAACCAGACAAAAAGGGAGAAGTGGATCAATGAAAAGCATATATGAAGAATGACATCATTAGAAAGCAGGCAAGAGAATGAGAGCAAAACTACTAGAGAGCTTCCAATCATAAAATTAATAATGCTTACCTGTTTACTCATGAAAGTCCAAAAGAAGGAATTAAAAAAGGGCAAACAATCTGCACACATAATAGGGAATAGAGAAGGAATAGGTAAACTCACATTACTGGAAGGATTTCTAGTGTATTATAAACCAGAAACGAATAGTGAATACATTTTAACACCCTCATGAAACCTAGCTCAACTGCTCCCCCACCTGTGCTTCATCGACTCTGCTCATCCCCAACAAGGGGCCTGACAATGTATCCATTCTCCGGGAGTCTAGAATGAGGCATTAAGTGGGCCAGTGTACTCAACATGGTGGGCGCTGCCCCTTCCCTATGGTGCCTAAATGACTCCATGGCAGCATGAGTAGGGAATGACATGCATGCCCCCACTTACATCACCAACTCAGTGATGCATGCACCTTTTACCATCTTGAGCCTGTCTTGGACTCTTTCACAAGTGTTCACCTGCTGTACAAAACATGAGGCCAAAGTATCAGGCCGTGCTCCCTCCCCAGGCAGGGTTAGCTGGCATCAGCCACTCAAGATAATCCTCCCTTACCTAGCCCATCTAGTGCCCATAGTGCTAATCTAACCAAGTTACCTAGGTCACAGTTACGGTTTCATCTCTCCACACCATGAAGCCACTCACTTAACAGTGGTCAGTGAAGGTGTAGGAAAGTAAGGTGGGTATGGACAGGGACACAGACAAATGCAAAAGGAAATGGACAGGAAGTGCAGAAGAAACTCAAGGGACTTTGACAAGGCATAAGCTTCGTACAACCTGCTTATAGGGATGCTGTTGACAATGGGCAAATGTGTTTGGTGTTCAAAGGCTGCTGAAGATGGGGGAAACTGCCCAAAATAAAATGCGACTCTAGGAACAAGCCATACAAATGCATGTCTGTCAGTATATCTTCCATCTCTTAAAAAGGGTTATTGGATAAGGACTGAGGCTGCAAGCTGGCAGAGTTCCTACAGTCTATAAGACCTTGCAAACCTAACCAGATCCAGGGCTATGATTAGGTTGTCAAGTTGGCAATGTCACCAGCCCTGAGGATATGGCAAATTGTTTCTGATACCATTTCTGAATCTGAAGATGACTCCTTGTTAAATCAGTTTATGAGATGGATTTTGACAGATTACGAACATGAGTACGAGTGCAGTAATATGAATAAGTGGGAAGAGTTTAACACAGGATATGCTAAATGTGAGTTTCAGCAATGCCTTTGATAATACCTCATACAAGGTTAGACAGTAAAGAGCTAGAGGCCCAAAAACTGACAGAACAAGGAGACTGTCTGGCTGACAGAAGATGGCATTTTCTTAGTCAAGAGTGACCATAGCATGCAGATGTGTCACCAAAAGTTAGCACTAGGAACAGTCCGAAAAAACATTTATAATGAGCCCCTGACAGACCATACACAATAGTTTGGAAGGTAGAATGCAGATTCCAAAACCTTGCATGTAAGAAATACACGTCCTGGAATATCAAAACACCTACGAAATATCACATATTTCAGTATTCAGAGTGTATGTATGTACGGTAGGACTAGAGCTAGGTATGACTCAAGTTGTTTAAAGGTTGGGAGTAGAATTACAGCAAGATGCGGGGGGGCACTGCTGTAACACAAGATATACAGCAACAAAGAACAGGCATGTTATGTGGTACATTTTCATTATAGAAGTACAACACTGATTCAGCACCTCATATAAACTAAGTTCATCTGTACGTTCGGTTATATACTAAACCTTCCAATACTCAGATGTTACACACTATATGCCACGCATTTCCTAAAGCCACAACACAATATCATGCATTTGAGTCTGTTTATGAAAATCAATGCATTCCTCAGGATCCATCCATCAAACATCTCGCATGCAGAGAGGACCACATATCTGAATCTCAAAAAGCAGTGAGTATTTAAAAAAATTCCAATACACAAATTCATAAGGAAAATCACACTACTGAATACTACTCTTCTATACAAATCCTTTCTTAAAACTATTCTACATTTTACCGAGTTCTAAATGATGCTACCTTTCCTGCAAATGTACACTAACTTGTACCTCTACAATCCTCAAGATGTGGGCACACATCACCCTGGTATCCTGCCGATATTAGCCAATACAACTTTATGTTGATGCTCCCCAGTGAAAGCTGCATATTTTTTTTAAACCAGTCAGAACAGTATCATGAAAAACAATATGTTATGTCTAAGGGCTTTGGATAAACAAAGAATGCATCAAAACCAGACATTCTACTGTAGATATTGTTCATTAAAACAAATGAGCCTAATTGAACAAGAAAATCCTGCAAAACTATACTCAGATAAGATATCACAGAACACTTTTTTTTTTACTGTATTATAAAAACGGGATAAGCTAATACAATCAAAAAAAATGAAATGACTCACCATCTGTATACACAAGAAAGCAGCAAAAAAAAAAAAAAATATGCAACAGATAAATGAATCACATTGGTGACAAAGTATAAGCAGACATTAACTATATACTATAATGTACATGTTAACTACATTCAGCAATATTTTACAGTTTGGAAACTATAGTTCATTCTCTGCAACTGAAGACGCAGAATCAGGTTGCATTTAGCTGTACAATATATTAAGATCATTACAGATGTATTTAGAGATGCTTAAAATGTCATTGTATTTTTCCTCCATTGTTTTCTCCACTTCTAGAAGAAAGTACAGTTGCGTATACTTACCATAAATGTAGATGCTCAAGTGTATTCACCGTTGCAGTCATCACATTTGGGTTACCTGCATGCAGTAGCCCTCAGTAAGCCTGATTAACAAAGTCTTGGGTCCTTATGTCGGTTGCAGTTTCTTCTTCCGTGATGTCAGGGGTATAAAACATGCAGTAGACGTCGTTACATCAGTTTTTCTTGCCCCAGATGTCAGGTACCCCCCTAATGGGAAGCAATTAAATTAAAAATATACAAGGTTATATCTCCAACAAAAGAGCAAATACACCAAAAAGCTCTTAAGCGCTGAAAAGGAGAAATGAGGTATAGCCAAAAGAAGTCAGGGGGGCTGGAGGGAGGGAAATCAGGACCGCAACAGTGAATACACATGAACATCTACATTTATGGTAAGTGTACACAACTGTACTATGTTCGTGTTTCACTGTTGCAGTCATCACATTCGGGTAGATTCCCAAAGCTAAGGATGGGAGGAGGAATTTAGATAGCATTAGGACCAGCTATAAGGCCCTGCAAAACTGCAGTGGCAAAGCTAGCTCTGGGTTTAGAGAAAATTGGCAAATGATAATGCTTGGTGAAAGTATGTACAGAACTCCAGGTAGCAGCTTCTAGGATGGCCCTGGTAGGTACACCTCTGAGAAAGGTTGTAGAGGTAGATGCAGCCCTGGTTGAGTGTGATCTGATCCCCTGTGGGATAGGTTTCTTATGGTGCTTATAGCAGAAATGAATGCAATGGCCTATCCATTTGGAGATAGTTTGCTTTGAAATAGCCTTCCACTCTGCCCCTGCAGCAGATGCCACCACCAGTAGTTCAAATTTCCTTTCAGGTTTAGTCCTGTCCAAGTAGAATCTAAGTTGTCTGTGCACATCTAAGGAGTGCAGTACCCGTTCCTCTTTGTTCTGTGGATTAGGAAAGAAGGTTGGCAAATGAATGGACTGATTAAAGGCCACACTGGATACCACCTTTGGCATGAAAGAGGGACTGGTCCCGAGGGACACCCTGTCCGCATGAAAGATTATGAAAGGCTCCACTGTCATAAGGGCCTGTAATTCAGATACACATCTTGCTGAAGTGATGGCTAAAAGGAAAGCTATTTTCCAAGAAAGGAATTTTAAATCTGCAGTAGCAGCTGGCTTGAAAGGAGGAAGGGTGAGTTTCTCCAATACAAAGTTAAGGTCCCAGGCTGGAGTTGGAGCTCTCCTGGGTGATCTTAAATGTTTTTCCCCTCTGAGGAACTGCTTGAGCAGTGGATGAGAGAAGAGGGGAGGTTCTGTGTTATGAGCTGAAATGGCTGAAGTGTGAATTTTTGTTGAGGAAAAAAAAGACAGGCCCTTGTGAAGCATCTCAGTTAAGTATTGTACAATCCGAGGTAAATTGGGCACTGCTGTGCTCATCCCTTGAGACTGGTTCCACGCACAGAATCTTTTCCATCTTTCAGCATAACATTTTCTAGTACTAGGCATCCTTGCCTCTAAAATGACATCCATCACTGGCTTACTGAGGGATGGTAAAGGCGAGCGTAGGTAATTAGCCAGGCTGATAGGTTCAATGTTTGAAGCCGAGAATGTAGAATCTGGTTCTCCTGCTGAGACAGCAGGGTAGGAGTCTGAGGCAGGTACCATGGGGCCAACAGAGACACTGTGCAAGAGGGGGTACCAGTGTTGGTGTGGCCAGTCTGGTGCAATCAAAATCATCCTTGGTTTGTCTTGTTTGATCTTTAGTAGCACTTTGGAGAGCAGAGGAGGAAAGGCATAAACTTTCCAAGCTTGTCTGTGGGGAGTCCTTGTGCAAAATGTTTCCAAATGATAGTTGTGGGGGGAGGCAAACAGGTTTACATCTGGGCTCCCCCATTTGCTTGTCAACGTGTTGAAAATAGTACAGTTGTGTACACTTACCATAAATGTAGATGTTCAAGTGTGTTCACTGTTGCAGTCATTCCATTTGGGTAATCTGCTGGCAGGTTGCCCTCAGTCAGTGGAAGAGATTCGGTCAAATCTTCAAGTCAAAGTCTTGGGTCCTGCATCAGTTGCTGTCTTCTCTTCCATGACGTCAGGTTGTCAGGTGTATAAAACTTGCAGCCGATGACATTTTCTTTAGTTTTTCTTGCCCCCGATGTCAGGTGCCCCCAAAAAGGTAGCAATATTATTATATATATATCTATATATCTATCTATATACATGCATCAATATAAACTTTATCTTTATCTACAAGCAAATACACCACATAGGTTGTAGAAGATAAAGAAGGAAAGATAAACTGTAGAATGAAAGGGGGATGGTGGGAGGGTAACCTGGACTGCAACAGTGAATACACTCCTTAACATCTACATTTATGATGTGTATACAACTGTACTATGTTGTTCGTGTTTCACTGCTGCAGTCATTACATTTAGGTAGAATCCCAAAGCTATGGTTGGGAGGCTGGAGCTAAACAGCATTAGGTGCGGCTAAAAGGCCCTGCTACACTGCAGTGGCAAAGCCTGCCCTGGACTTAAGAGTAGAGAGGCAAATGGTAATGCTTTGCAAAGGTGTGAACAGAACTCCAAGTAGCAGCCTCTAGAAGGTCTTTGGTTGGTACTCCTCTGAGGAAGGCTGCCAAAGTAGCTGCAGTTCTGGTGGAATGAGACCTAATGCCCTTGGGCACAGGTTTACCAAGGTGCAAGTAGCAGAAATGGATGCAGTGGCTTATCCACTTTGAAATTGTCTGCTTTGAGATGGCCTTTCCTTCTGATCCTGCAGCATATGACACTAGTAACTGCTCAGTTTTTCTTAAAGCTTTTTTCCTGCTCAGTAGAATCTTAGCTGTCTGTGTACATCCAGGGAATGCAGAATTCCTTCCCCTTTGTTCTATGGATTCGTATAAAAAGTTGGCAGATGAATTGTTTGGTTAAGAGCCACACTGGAAACCACCTTAGGCATAAAAGTAGAATTTGTCCTTATACACCCCGTCTGAGTAAAATATAATAAAAAGGCTCTACAGCCATGAGGGCCTGTAGCTCTGAAACTCTTCTTGCTGAAGTAATTGCTAGTAGCAGAGCTGTCTTCCATGATAAGAACTTTATATCAATGGTAGCGGCTGGTTCAAATGGAGGCAGGGTGAGCTTTTCCAACACATAATTGAGGTCTCATGCAGGTAATGCTGATCTTCTAGGAGGCCTTAGGTTTTTGGCTCCTCCAAAATACTGCTTTAGTAAAGGATGAGAAAAGATTGGTGGCTCTGTATTGTAATGAGCCAAATGGCAGAGGCATGGATTTTTATTGAGAAAGACAGGCCTTTGTTAAGTATTGTACTGAGGAATATGTGGTTCTGCTGTATCAGTTCCTTGTGCTCGACTCCAAGCACAGAATCTCTTCCATTTATCAGCATAAGATTTTCTAGTACTAGGCCTTCTGGCTTCCAAAATGACATCCATCACAGCTTTACTGAGGTGTCCTTCGTATGATTACATGATTAGCCATGCTGCCAGGTTCAGAGTCTGTAGTTGATTGTGCAGGATCTGATTGTTTTGCTGGGACAGTAGTTGTGGTCTTTGACGCAAGGTCCAAGCTGGGCACTGAGACAAGTTCCTTAGGATTGGGTACCAGTATTGGTGGGGCCAGTCCGGGACAATTAATATATTTGGCTTCTCTTGTCTGACTTTTAGGAGGACCTTGGGTAGAAGAGGCAGAGGAGGAAAGGTGTAAACTGACAGTTTTTTTCCAGCTGAAGGATAGGGCATTCACTTTCCATGCTTGTCTGTGATAAGTCCTTGTGCAGAATCTTTTCAATTGATAATTTTGAGGAGAGGCAAATAGGTCTATGTCTGGGGCTCCCCCATTTCTCTGTTGTCATGCTGAATACTTGTGGATTTAGTTTCCACTCGTTAGGATCCATAAGGTTTCTGCTTAAATCGTCTGCAAGAGTGTTCCGTTTTCCTGGCATGAATTGAGCTTGAAGATTTGCTTGGTAGGTCAAAGCGGTGTCCCACAGTGCCATGGCTAATCTACAAAGGGGGTATGAGTGTGTGCCCCCTTGCTTGTTTATGTACCACATGACTGTGGTGTTGTCAGTCTTTATCAGTAGTTGTCCTGGATGAAGTAAGTCCTTGAAGGCTGTCAGGACATTTTGAACAGCCAGCATCTCTTTCTGGTTGATATGTAGATGCATTTGATTTGGTGCCCATATGCCCTGAATGCATCTTCCTGCCATGTGGGCCCCCAGGCATAATCTGATGAGTCTGTTAAGGTTTGGCTAGCAAGGGGTAGAGTGAAGGGCTGTCCCATGTTTTGGTGACCGGCCTTTGCCCACCACAGAAGCTCCTGTTGCAGGCAGGGGATGAGAGGAACCATTGTTTTCAGACTGTGTGAATGTTCACTTCATAAACTTTTTAGGTACCATTGAAGTTTCCTCATATGCAGTCTTGCATATGGAATTAGTAGAATGCAGGATGCCATGAAGCCCAGAGCCTGCAGAATTTGTCTTGCAGAAGACTGGGTTTTTGTTGCCATCAGTTTGAAGTAAGTAGTCAGTTGCCTTGGTTTGTCTGGTGAGAGGTAAGCCATCTGGGCAGTTGTATGCAAGCTTGCACCCAGGAATGTTATCGTTTGAGAGGGTACCAGTTGTGATTTCATTTTGTTTATTGTGTACACTAGGCATGCTAGAAGCCTTTTTACAAACGCCAGGTGTCGTAGAAGAGTATCCTTGTTCTCTGCTTGAATGAGACAGTCATCCAAGTAAGGATATATTTGAATACTTCTTTGTCTGCAAAATGCAAGTACTGGAGCCAGGTACTTAGTAAAGACTCTGGGCGCAGTAGATGAGCCAAAGGGCAGTGCAGAGAATTGGTAATGCATTAAGCCAGCCTTGAATCTGAGGTATCTTCTGCACGACTGTCTTATTGGGACATGGAGGCATGCCTCAAGTCTAAAAATTCACCAGCCAAGCATTCTTGCCCAGCATGGGCAGAAGCTGTTGCAAAGTGAGCATTTTGATTTTGGAAATGTCCAGGTATGTGTTCAAAATCGATAAATCCAGTATTGGCAGCCAGGCCTCGTCCTTTCTGGGTACCAAGAACAGTCCTGAGTAAAAACATTGTCCTTTTTCCTGTTCTGGTACTGTCTGAATGGCCCCCATATCCATGAGGGACGTAACCTGTTTCTGTGCCTCTGCCCATTGTTTTTTTTGGCAAGTCTGGCCAACCATCTGTCATTGGCAGTGTGTGGAAATGGAATCTGTATCCCTGTGATACGATGTTCAGTACCCACTTGTCCTGGGTTATTAACTGCCAATTTTGAGCAAAAAGTGCTAATTTCCCCCCTATGGGTGCTGCCAAAAGATACGTGCTTGATGTAGGCTACGGGAGTCATTGGGATTGCTTTCTGTAGGTTTGTGCTTTATCTCCCACAGATTAAGAGGTGGATGCACCCCCATTGCTTTGACCTGTATGAGTCTTGAGCCTGGTACCTGGAACCCTTAGGGCATCTGGATTTGCCCCTTTGAGCTCTGTCTGACACAAGAAAGGACCAATTTTTTGTAGGCCAGTGTCTACTGAATCTAGGTGGCTGCACTTGTAAGAAATCTTTAACAGTTTGCATAGACTTAACTTTGTCTTCCATTTTCTTTAAAACCTCTTCTGCCTTAATACCAAACAGAGAATCATGCTGTAAAGGTGCATCTAGCAATTTAGCTTGAACATGATCAGGCAAACTTTGTTCCTTTAACCAGGCATGCCTCCTAATCACAGATCCAGTAAATGCGGCCACGCAGGAGGCCTCTAAAGAATCAAAACCACATTGCAAAGTATGCTTTCCAACTTGTTCAGCTGCATGCAATAATTCTTGCAATTCCTTATTTTCTGCACATTCTGAAATCAACATAATTTTCTGTTTCAGCAATCCCATAACATGTTGTTGGTACTTAAGCATATGAAATTGACAGTTCAAGGCCCTGACTGTCAAGGTTGCAGATGTATAAACCTTTTTTCCCCATCTGTCCAGCACCCTTGAATCTGTCGGAGGGGGTAGGGTTTTTTTGCTGTTGAGGCCTTAACTCCCTTTGGACGCTGTGAAATAGTTTTAGGATCAGCAGCAGGGTTTCTAAATAAAAATGTACGAGAGTCAGGGACCCTGAAATACCCGTCAAGCTTACTGGGAGCTGGAGGTACAGAGTGAGGGGTCAGGCTCTACTCCGAGAAAACATCATCCACAATGTCTAACACAGGGGGAATGGCTAAAGGCTTGTGCTGAGGGAGGAGGAGGAAATCCCCAAGCCATTTTTTGACTCTCAGAAGTCTTGACTCTCCCAGTGGAAATGCTCCCTCAAAGTATGCAAGGTTTCTCCAAATGAATAATCCTCAGGAGGAGATGCAGATGGAATAGACTCCTCAGCATCAGAATCCTCATAAGGAGGTAAAGATAGCTCCTGATCAGAAGAGGAATCAGAAGAAACAGAAACCTGATCTGAAGATTCATAGTCAGTGTCTTGGCTAGGCCTCTTACCTGGAGAGGGATGGGTACCCCTGATCAAGGTAATAAGGTCTTCAGCCATTTTGATCTTCTGTTTTTTAGGCATACAGGCCTGTACACGTGGCTCGGGCGTCGTTGCCTTTGATTTTGCAGCTTTTGGTTTGATATAAAAATGTTGAGGTCTGAATGCACCCTCAGAAGCCGGTGCCTGCTCAGCGGCTCCGACCCATCCGAGGGAGATACATCTGTCGGTCCAATACCTTGCGTATCTTGTGGCATGCCAGACTCCACATGGGTGTAGGTAGAGGCCTGCGACTCGAAGGTAGCGGGTATCAGAGGCTGCAAAAGCGCCTCACTGAGTACCAGCGAACCAGCGACTGGCTTAGAAGCTTCGTAGTCTGTTTTGGATCTCGACTGCCTTTCTCGGTCTTTTTCTTTGCGTTTATGTACTCCAGTAGTCGGATTGCTATCTGATGACATCTCTGGGTAGTTAAATCTGTTTCCAAAATACTTAGATGCAAAAATATACAGACGCTTAATAGTGCGTTGGTTAAATCTAGCACAAAACCGACAGCCAGGCACATTGTGGTCAGGGCCTAGGCAAGGAATACAGTATAAATGGAAATCCTTATGAGGTATTTGCTTCCCACAAGTAATACAATTATTAACTTTTTCTGACATCGGTAAAAAGCAAGAAAAAAAAGTGTCCCCGACGGGGTACTTAGCTTTATTGAAGACTTCGGTTCTGAAACTCAAACGCGAATATTTCAGTAGTCAGCCGACCGGAACTTGCGAAATGCTTCTGCTTCGGGCACCGCACGGCAAGAAAGACTGAAGAAAATGGCGTCAGCTGCATGTTTTATACCCGACGACCTGACGTCACGGAAGAGAAGACAGCAACCGACGCAGAACACAAGACTTTGGAATTTAGGCCGACTGAGGGCAACCTGCCAGCAGATTACCCAAATGTAATGACTGCAACAGTGAAACATGAAGAACATCCTTGATTCCAGTTTCCACTTGTATGGATCCATGAGGTTTCTGCTTAGTCCGTCTGCCAGTGTATTTAGTTTTCCTGGCAGGAATAGAGCTTGTAGATGCAGTTGGTAGCTCAAGGCCGTGTTCCACAGTGCCATAGCTAATCTGCAGAGGGGGTAAGAATGTGTACCCCCCTGCCTGTTTATGTACCACATAACAGTGGTGTTGTCAGTCTTTACCATTAATTGTCCTGGAAGAAAATGGTCCTTGAAGACTGTCAGAGCATTCTGTACAGCTAACATTTCTTTATGATTGATGTGAAGATGCATTTGAATTGGGTTCCATTTGCCCTGAATGCACTTCCCTGCCAGGTGCGCCACCCCCCATGCATAGTCTGAGGCGTCTGTTAGGGTGTGGGCGGCAGGGGGTAGTGTGAATGGTAGTAGCTTGTTTTGGTGGCAGGCCTCTGCCCACCAAAGGAACTCTAGGCGTAGATTCCAAAAACCAAACAGACTCGAATTTTTGAACTCTAGGCGTAGGCAAGGAATGATAGGAATCACTGCTAGATCCTGAGATTGTTGACACCATAGGCTTGCATATGGAATTAGAAGAATGCAGGCGGCCATGAACCCAAAGCCTTGTAGTATTTGCCTTGCAGATAGCAGGGTTTTTGTGGCCACTTGTTTGAAGTAGGTTGTCAAGTGAATTTGTTTCTCTGGCGTGCGGAAAGCCATCTGGGAAGTTGTATTCAAGCTTGCTCCCAGGAACATAATTTGTTGACAGGGTACCAGGTGTGATTTCTTTTCGTTTATGGTGTACCCCAGACAAGTTATCACCCTTTGTACAAAAGCCAGATGATTCAAAAATATGTCCTGGTTTTCTGCCTGAATTAGACAATCGTCCAGGTATGGGTATATTTGAATATTTCTTTGCCTGCAAAGTGCAATGACTGGAGCTAGGCACTTTGTGAACACCCTGGGCACAGTAGATGAGCCAAAGGGCAGGGCAGAGAACTGATAGTGCGTGTAAGCCTGCTTTGAAGCGTAGGTAAATCTTCAGCAAGATTCCCCAATTGGGATATGCAGGTATGCTTCCTTTAAATCTAATGTTGCCAACCAGGCATCTTTGCTTAGCATAGGAAGCAACTGGTGAAGAGTCAGCATCTTGAATTGTGGAATCACCAAAAAGGTGTTTAGAGTAGACAGGTTCAAGATAGGACGCCATGAAATGTCTTTTCTGGGTATCAGGAAAAAATCTCGAGTAGAAACCTTGTCCCTTTTTCTCTTCTGGTACCAACTGAATAGCCCCTATGCCTAAGAGAGAGAGTACTTGCTTTTGGGCCTCTGCCCACTGATTGGCGGTAGATCTGGCCAACCGCTTGGAGTTGGTAACATGTGGAAGTGAAATCTGTATCCTTGGGACACTATTTAAAACCCATTTGTCTTAATGAGTCCCCAGTTCTTTGCATGAAGTGCAAACTTTCCCCTCAAAGGGGCAGTCAGTTGAGAAGTGCTTGGAAGTTTTAAAAATAAGTCATTGAGACAGTTTACCATAGGAGGGAATTTTATTACTCCCAAATTTGGAAGTGGAGGCCCCCCACTGCTTAGTCCTGTGCGTCCCCTGTGACGCAAGCCTGGGTGCTCTGCTGGATATGGGTTTGGACCGAGAAGGTCTGGAAGAGGCAGGAAAGGACCAATTCTTAGAAGGCCAATGCCTACTAAATCTTGGAGGTTGTACTTGTAAAAAAATTTTTAACAGTTTGCACAGATTTAGCTTTTTCCTCCATCTTTTTAAGAACTTCTGCCTTGTTGCCAAATAGGTGGTCCTGATTTAAGGGAGCATCCAATAATTTCACTTTAACATGATCTG
This sequence comes from Protopterus annectens, assembly GCF_019279795.1. Classification (NCBI taxonomy): domain Eukaryota; kingdom Metazoa; phylum Chordata; order Ceratodontiformes; family Protopteridae; genus Protopterus; species Protopterus annectens. The sequence goes on along the minus strand of NC_056747.1, from coordinate 799,345,737 downwards.
GCAAGGTTTGCTCCTTAAGCCAAGCATGCCTTCTAAATATAGACCCAGTTACCGCAGCACTGCAAGATGCCTCTGGTGAATCAAAACCGCATTGCAATGCAGGTTTACAAACTTGTTTAGCAGAATGCATTAAATCCTGTAAATCCTTATTTTCAGCACAATCAGGAATCAACATAATTTTCTGTTTAAGCCATCCAATAATATGCTGCTGATAGTTTAACATATGAAACTGGCAATTCGAGGCCCTAATGGCCAAATTTGCAGAAGTGTATACCTTCTTACCTCATCTATCCAGCACCACTGAGTCTCTATCAGAGGGGGTAGGATTTTTGGCAGTAGTAGCTTTAATGCCCTTTGGGTCTGTGAAATGGTTTCAGGATCAATAGTAGGATTTTTGAAAAGGAACTTGCGAGAGTCAGGAACCTTGTAATATCTACCAGGTTTTCTGGAAGCAGGAGGTAGAGAGTCAGGGGCCATGCTAGATTCCGAAAAGGCATAATCAACAATGTCCAGAACAGGAGGTATAGCTAAAGGCCTGTGCTGGGGCAGGAGTAAGAAATCCCTAAGCCTCTTTTTAGAATCACAGAAATCCTGACTTTCCCAACTAAAATGCTCCGAGAGTATGCAAGGTTTCACCAAAAGAGAAATCCTCTGGGGGGGCGGCAAAGGGAATATTCCATCAGAATCCTCACAGGTAGAAAAGGGGAAATCCTGGTCATCAGAGGAAACAGAAATTTCAGAATCCTGGTCAGAAGTATCATAAGCAGACTCAGTCCTACGTCTTAGAGGGGGAATGTTGACTTCCCCTGATTAAAGTAACAAGGTCTTCAGCCATTCTTACAGTTTGTTTTTTAGGCATAGAGGCCTGACCATGCAAGTCTGGGCGTCAGTTTTCTAGTTATGGTTCGAGTTTTAGGTCTTGAAGAAGATGGTGCCGGTTTAATATGCAAGTCAGTAAGCCTGAATACACACTCAGAAACCGGTGCCTGCACAGCAGCTCCGGACCCATCCAAGGTAGAAACATCCACAGGTTCCACAGTTGAAGCATCTTGCGGCATACCAGACTCCGAATGGGTCTCAGTAGAGGTCTGCGAATCTGAAGTAGCGGGTATCAGGGGCTGCAAAAGCGCCTGATTAGAGTACCGGCGAACTGGGCAGCCTGTCTCTATCTTTGCGTTTTTTTTCGTAATGTCGGTAGTCGGATGGCTTACTGAAGACATATCGGGATAACTGAACAGTTCGTGGTTTAAATAAGGCACAAAACAGACAGCGAGGTATGTCGTGGTCAGGGCCTAGGCAAGGAATACAGTATGAATGAAAATCTTTATCAGGTATTTGCTTTCCACAAGAAATCCAATTATTTGCTTTTACTGACATCAGTTTAGAGCAAGAAAAAGTTTTCCTAGTGGGGTACTTAGCTTTTAGTTGAAGACTTCAGTTCTGAAACTCGAAAACGAAAATTTCAGGAGTAGGCCGACTGGCACTTGCGAACTGCTTCTGCTTGGGCACCGCACAGCAAGAAAGACTGATGTAATAACGTCGGCTGCATGTTTTATGCCCCTGACGTCATGGAAGAAGCGACAGCAACCGACGTAGGACCCAAGACTTTGTTAATCAGGCCGACTGAGAGCTACTGCAAGCAGATGACCCAAATGTGATGACTGCAACAGTGAAACACGAAGAACAGCTGCATACAAATTTCACTTCTATGTGACAGACGTAATTCAAGCAGCTACATACTTGGATACTTATCCTGCTAGTTTTCAACACATTCCATCTAAGGTATGGTCACACTACACCCCTGTTATCCTGTCCAGAGTAACTTATACAACCTGGTTCTGATACTCCCCAGTGACAAAGTTACTTTACATTTTTTTACCTGTCAATACAGTGCCCTAGAAAACACAGGTCCGCAAAAAAACAAACAAAAAAAACCCCGCAAACTGAAAGCCATCCTTAGTTTTTTTTTTTTTTTTTAATTCTTAAGTGTAACGTGCAATTAAGCTTCCACTTAAATACACCCAATAACAGAACTATTAAGCTTTCAACCAGAAAGGAAAAGATGACCATGGGAAGCAATTCCCTCTGTATTCCCACTCACTTCCACAATAACCCATGGCTGCTCAAGAATTAAAGTCTAGAAATAGCAGCAATGCCAACATGATGTACCTTAGTTCCACAAACCTCTGAACTAGCAGATATATCACTGCATAAATTTAGTGCAATATCAGCATACCACAGCAGAAAGAATGTGGTTTTTGCTATGTCTGCATATCTGACTGTTCTTATGGAAAAGGTACAACGTCTAACATAACCTTTATAATGAAATATGTCCTAGCAGCAGTGTCCATGGAAGCAAAACCTTACAGACCAACATCAGCATTTGGGGGGGGATGAAGGGGCATGTTAACCAGCCACAAACACTCATGAGTCCAAAACAACCTTGATGCATTTCTTAAAATCTAAAATATTTAACAGTAACATTACCTACTTTTATCCTATGTAGAGAATGGAAGTTTACAATAAAGTGGCAAAATAATGCCACCAAGGAGTTCTATCTGCCTAACATAAGAAACGCTGCAGGCATCCCTGTTCTGAGAAACTTCAGGTGCGTGCACATATCAGAATTTTAAATTAATGGTAAATCCACTTTAATAGGAAGACTTCAGAGTACTACACACACACCTGGAAAGCGCTACACAGCGCGGTGCAAAACAAATCCTGAAATGCTCTACTAAAAGTCTACTGTAGAAATTTTCCTGAAAATTAGAAGCAAAACCTATCAGATGAGAAGCCTTTTAAACACAAAATATTTTGTAATAGTACAAGATGGGATAGCCCTTTTTTTAAACCCTAAGCAAAGTCTTTTTGGCTCATCACAGCTGACTATTAGCTAGCACCTGCTTTTCTCCTTCCTCATCAGGTCCTACACTGCTACAAGGCTCTACCTGTCCAGAACCAGTGAGAAGATTGCAGACTTTCCATTATGCCTCATCTTATTCTCCTTCTGGGGGGTAGAGATAGGCTTGCAAAGGGCACATGCTGGCATACTGTGTCACCATAGTGATAAAGCACCAATCCATCCCTACAGTTTCCTCAGCCTGCAACAGCAACTGAGCACTAGATGCACTCAAGTATATGCTTCACCCAAGCATGGGTACACTCATCCGTTTCTGCCAGTGCGTAAAAAGATTTGGGTCATCTGAGCCACAGTCAGGGCTTTATAAGTCTACACTGGGGTGCTGACTATATGGTCTGCTATTACTGACTTCCTTTCTTAACCAAAGGCAGAAGTGACAGATTGTCAGTTTTGCACATTAACCTAGCTCATTTAAGCCTACAGCACCTTTTCTGTATACTAACAGTTCACATCCATATTTCCTTATAGTGTCCTTTTTGGGTATGGCTTCTATAAGTGACTTACCCACTAGTAATAGGCAGTACAAGAAATTCAAGGAGTTATCATCAAAACTACACTAAGATGTTAAACTAGAATGTCCAGCAGTAGAGAAATTAACTGCCAATGTTCATTTATTATTCAGATTTTCAAAGTTATGTTCATATTTTCGTAACAATGAGCTCTACATGTTATAGAAATATGGCAGGATATGCCATGGAGGGAGACAGAAAAACTCATGGTGAATGTCCATTTGGATGGAGCAGTGGTGCAATGGAAGCATTGTCGCCTCACAGCAAGGGGTCCTCCGGTTCGATTCTCGGCGGGAGTGCCTTCTGTGCAGAGTCTGCATGTCCTCTCTGCGTTCATGTGGGTTTCCTCAGAGTGCTCTGGTTTCTTCCCACATCACAAACACACGTCTGGAGTGTTTCTCTCCAGGCCTCCACTAAAAATTGGCTTTGTTCCACGTCAGACTTTGCCAGTAAACAAATGTTAAATAAATTATATGGGAAATATTGCTAGTTGTTAGTTAGTAATTATGGAAAAAAAAACAATATTCCCATATGTACATAGCACTTTAAAAAAGTGATTTAAACTGTTGTAGAATATCACATGAGACATGTGATAATGTTGAAGAAAACTACCTTTGATACTGGTCCTGTAAATTGCACTTGAGATTTCATTGTTATTTATTTTCCTAAATTACAGATTGAAGCACATGTGCTTTCATATTTCTGCAAATATCTCAGTCAACATGCACTCACGGAGAAATTTATTGTCATTTGAAAGCTAATGTCTAGTTAACAAAAATGTTTTAACATATAGGTTTGCACAGTGTCGCTCACCAGGTCAGGATAAAACAAGCTAGCATCGCGAGTTCTTGTTCAAGCAGTTTTACTGTATACAAAAATCATCATAAATGAGGTTAACAAACTAACTTATAAACAGATTAGGTATCATGCACATGGATGTTAACATTCTGGCTGCACCTTCAAAATGGTACAGACGCAAACACGTGCTTGGTATTTATATGCACTCACATATCTTGGAAATGCTTCTTAAAAGTACAACACACCTTATTATTCTACACCCTCCCTCTGAGAAAATGAGTTAGACTGTCACTGAAATTAATAAATATGGAACTTGCATAGAAATGATTTTCATCATACAATTATACAAAGCTAGAGACATGTACACAACTACATCCAAGTTGCTGTGCATTTCACATTAGGCTTTGAAATGAGACCATATCGTGCGACAAAGTTTGGGATCTGATTTAACAACTGGGATGGTCTCTGCTGACTGTTCAATTATAAAACACTGGAATCATCTGCCAGAGTAGTATCAGGAGTCAAGACACATTCCGGAACAGGAATATCATCTGGACTGCTTTGAGAGTTACAGTCTTTATCACACACATACGATGTTGTGATATCAGTTCTGCTACAGGAAGATGTCTGCGATTTCGCCTGTACTCCACACCCTCAGATTTACCAAAATTGGATCTCTGCTTTGCACAAATACTCGTTACTTGACCAATCCGGTCGAAACCTTTCGCTGTTTGCATCCTCACTGTCACTGCTTTTTTCAACAGATGAAGAAACCTGCTCGATTTGTCACAGCTGGATCTTTCGAAATAATGCTTTCTAGACAAGCGGGCTTTGATTGCTTGGTTATTCTTAACTTTAGGCCTCACTAAACTAGAACGGATAGACAATGTTGTTATGGTCTGCCTAAATAGAAGACTCTAAGCAGGTGAGCCAAGTATATCGTCACGGGGTATGTTTCTGAGATTGAATAAGTTCAAACAAACATTGTATTATGCTTTGACTTCTCAAGTAATTGCTTTGCACTCTGTACTGCACATTCAGCAAGTCCATTCGATTGCAGATACTCTGGACTACTAGCAACATGTATGAAGTCCCATTCGCTGGCAAATTTCCAAAACTGACTGCTGAATTGTGTACCAGTGCCAGATATTAATTTCTGTCGACTGCCATGGACTGAGAAATGGCATTTCAACTTAGTAATGACTGCAGTAGATGCTAGATTAGGTACTAAACCAATCTCAAACCAATCTGAATAGGAGTCTAGCAGTACCAATATTGATTGTTCCACTCTAATATGACAGCAGCTATAACTAACAAAGGCAGATCAGGAATTTGACTTAGATGAAGTGGTCATCTTTGCAAATGCACTTTAGTTCTATTACATACTGAACAGGAAGAAAGTACTCCATCAATGTCTTTCACTAGAAGTCCAAAATACTAGTCCTCTTGCTCTTCTTAGTAGATTTGGAACCCGGGTGACCACGATGCAAAACCTGGATATATTCTTGTAAGGAAGCAGGAACAATTTTAGGACCTTTGAAAATAATGACATCTTCCATCAACAACTCATCTCTAACAACTTCTGGTGTTACACTTGATTGCTTTGACGGCCATCCAACACTGATATAGTGACTGAGCTTTTGCAAAACTGGATCAGTCACTACATGATCTCGTAGTGCATCAAGTCTTGTGGTAGAAAAATTACACACTTCCATGACAAAGTCAAAATTCTCTGCATGAAGCTATTCCATTGTATTTCTAAGTGCTATGGATAAGGTATCAGCCAGATGAAGTTTGCCTTTCATACAGACCATTTTGAAGTTGTACTTTTGCAATCTGAGCATCACTCTTTGTAATCTCGCTATCTCGCTACAGCTGAATGCATAGGCTTCGTTAAAATAGGAACAAAAGGTCAACTATCAGTTTCAATCTGAATTTCTCAACCACAGATATAATCACGAAACCTGGAACATGAAACACTATTGCCAAAAGTTCTCTCAATGTCAGCAATTGCACCTCAGTCTGGGTAAATATTCTAGTTGTTTTAGATGCGTAGGCTACTGGCTTGCCTTCTTGGAAAATAACTGCACTTAAACCAAATTTTGAAGCATCGCAGGAGAGAGTTATTGGTTTGTTGACATCCCAGTATCTTAATGTTGGGCAGGTAGCAATTTTCTGCTTAACTTGAAATGCTCTCTGATTGCTGGTCTAGACACGACCAAGTAACATTTTTACATGTGGGCTCTCTCAAAGGTGCTGTCAACACACTGAAATTTGGCATAAACTTGCTCAAGTAATTGACCATGCCAAGAAAACGTTGTAGAACTTGTACATTATCTGGTGCTGGTATCTCAAGAATAGCTGTTTGCTTGGACGGGTCTGGTCTCAAGCCCATACTTGTAAACAAATGACCTACATATGTACCTTCTGGTAGTCTGAATTTGCACTTCAGAGGATTGAGCTTCAAGTTCACTTCACATGCTCTGTTTAGAGCTCTAGGATTTCTGTCATGCTCTACCTCACCATTGCCTCAGACCAATACATCACCTACTATTACAGCACATGGATAACCCGAAAAAAAATTGCTCCATTGCACGCGGGAAGACTTCACTTACAGAATGTATTCCAAATAGCATCCTGAAGAATCTGTATATTCCAAATGGGGTACAAAATGTAGTCCGCAATGAAGATTTGCAATCAAGCGTCACTTGCTAAAATGAGTTCTTTGCATCTAAGAAAAAACAGCGGCATTCAGTATCAGGGCTGCAACCTCTGACTGTACCCCTGAGATGATGCAATCTCTTCACAGCTTTGTTCAAATCTCTTGGGTCAGTACATATTCCGATTTCATCTGAGCCTTTTTTATGAGCTGGTACTACAGACTACACCCATTCAGTTGGTTCTGTAACTGGACAAATTACACCTTGTTGCACCATTTTGCCCAGCTGAGCTTTGACCTTATGCTGCATAACTATCAGAAATGTTCTTGGTGGTCTGACCACTGGACTGATTTCTAGGTCTAATTTCATGGAACACACACATGGAAGTTTGCCCAATCTCATCGAAAACATGAGCACAAGCAGACAAAAATTGGTGAAGCTGAAACTAGGACACGTGCTTATCTGATGAACTTCTTTGGTAAAAGAAAGCAGAATCATTTTCAAACCATCTTGCAGACCCAATAATGACTGCACAGGTCTTCAAACCACATAGAATAGGCTATAACAGCTATTAGCCACATAACATGAAAGCACTATCGACCCTTCGGTTTGAATTTGTGTCTTCTTTAAGCTCAGTGATTTACCATTGATCCGGACAGCACAAAACACTTAATTTCTTGTCAATAAATCTATCGCATCAATCTTTTCACCAAATTACTGATTCACCATCTACATAAAAAGCATACTGTTGCAGGTCTGTTTAACTTGCTTTTTGGAGTGATCCTTCTTTGTAACTGTGTGAGGCTTACTTTTATTTACAACATCTTTGAAAATGGTTCCATTTGTTTACACGTATGACATTGCTGACCAAATGCCATGCATTTTTCTCTTCTGGACTCAAGGTTAGCACCACAACTGACAGTTAACGCTTGATTTGGATTTTTCTGATTCACTCATGCTGTACTGAGCAACAACTGTTTTGCTCTAGGTACCCTTGGTTTTGCACTGAGCATGCTCCTTTAACTGAACTGTTCTTGGAATGTGCTAGAAGACTAAGGGTTTTACCTGGAAGTTCCGCAGGGGCTGCCACTGCCACATGTGTAGGCCTGCTTTTGCCTGTCACATGTTGCATGCTGTCTATATGAGCTCTGGGCCAAATGAAACCATTCTCATTACTAGTAAGCATATTTGTGTGCCTTTCTGTAACTTCATGAATCTGACAAATCTCAATCAATTGCTTTACTCAGCATTAAACCACTGTCATGAAGCAAAAATCTCACAGCAGCACTATTAATACCATACATGAGTCTATCCTTTAACACATCCTTTAAATCACCAAACCTACACCTGTTAACTTTGTTTCTCAGGTTAGTAATATAAGCTGCCAAAGTTTCCCCTTGCTTTTGATCTCACGTGTAAAACAAATGCCTCTCAAGTGTAACATTAGTTTGAGGGTTACATATTTCTCTGAATTTGCATTTTAAACAAACACTCTGGTCTTCCCATGATTTAGCCTGCACAACACAATGAGTTCCTCCTTCACCTTCATACACTACTGGTGTATACACAAATGAACGCTCCCTTTCAAAGGCTTCTGACCCTGCTAAGTTCAGCAAAATGAATGTCCTGGTACATGCATCTTTATCAGAATAAACTGCTTATATAAATATATCGTATTCGTGCTCAAATATTTTCCAACTTTTCACAATGTTCTGATCAAACATAAGTGGTTGTGGCTTGCAAAATCCATCTGCCACACTGACATATCTCAGTGAAAACTCTTGCAAATACACACACTTGTACATACACATAAACATGTGCTTGAAATTCATGCCAGTACTTGCAACATAACGAGTCTTTGTGTAACTGAATTTCACAAAAAAAGTTTCCTGGGCACTGTAACACTTTGAAATCTCTTTACTGTAAAGCCACTTGCTTTGAAATTATTTTACTATACTATCAGTTTATCTTGTAAAGACAAAAATGCTAAAGTCATTTATCATAATTTTACTGCACGAGCCTTTCTCTTGTAATCACTTTATGCCAAAGCCATTTATCAACATTTTACTTCCAAAGTAGTCTATCCCCATTTTAAGAAACATTCTGAACGGCACAGTGCGAATTAACTCAGTAACAGAAGCTGAGGGCAAGAAACCGTTTCCATGCAATGGCACTTTGCAAAGAAACCGTTTCCAAGCAATGGCACTTTGCAAAGAAACCGTTTCCAAGCAATGGCACTTTGCAAAGAAACCGTTTCCAAGTAATGGCAATTTTCGAATGTACTGGGCAGAAGCAGCTCAGAGTGAGAAACACCTTAAAATAACTGCACTTTGCGAATAAACAGTACACAGCACACTGGAAATCTCCCAAAATGGCTGCACTTTGCCAAACAACTCTGTACATTTCAAGAGACAGTCTGTAATGGCAGCACTCTGAACAGACACACTTAGGCACAAGAAACTTTTTAAATGGCTTCACTTGACTGCACTTCACAAAACAGTTGTACTTTGCACACAACAAACTCTTTGGAATTAATGCATAGCAATAAGCATATACTATAAGCAATTTTACACACTTTGAGATACTTTGAACAACTCCAGTTATGCTACTCAAGGCTTCAATCAATGAGAAATTGGAATTTGTACCAGACAATAATTTGTCCAAAAAACATGCAGTCTCCTTTGCTTAATTTATACTCAATGTGCCCTTTTCTGCCGCATTATAGTCATTTTGCTAACTGAATCTCTTAATGTGCCCTTTTATGCCCTTTTGTTATATTTGTTTTGCTGATTTAATACATATTTTCATGCCCATATTTTCTTGTGTTCGTTTTAACTTTAAACATGCTTGTTTTACAACTCTGAGGAAATTTTGAACCCTTTATGTACTTTTCTAATATTCATTTTAAACAGATCACTGTTTCAAACATTTTGCCTGACTAATGAGCTCTTTTCTACTTCTCGTTTGCTTAATAAACGTTTATGTACTAATCGTTTGCTTAAGTATATGTTTCATGCCCTTGTAATGCTCCATTTAACCTCTTTCAATAAATAAATCATTCATGTGTGTTCTCTTTACCTTTGACTTGTCTCTGCCCCCCCCCCTTTTTTTTGCTCTGCCTTTTTTTTTTTATATATAGTTTGCCTTCGCCATCACCCCTGCACCTTGTGGCTCTAAAGAATAGTCTGCCATCCCAGTTCTGACACCATGTCGCTCACCAGGCCAGGATAAAACAAGTGAGCATCATGTTCTTGTTCAAGCAACTTTGCGTACATAAATGAGGTTAATTAACTAACTTATAAACAGATTAGCTATCTTGCACATGGATGTTAACATGCTGGCTGCACCTACGAAATGGCACTGAAGCCAACACTTGCTTGGTATTTATATGCACACACAGACCTTGGAAATGCTTCTTAAAGGTACAACACACCTGTTATTCGATATACAGTTCCTAAGATATGAATTAGTAAAAGTCTGGTAAAAAAATATAATTTTGGGATTGTGTGGATTACAGTATATTATAGTACTTGCGGAAAGACTAAGAATGCACTATTATCACAGTAAAGAAAATGTCTTACTGGTAACATTGCTATTTTTACTGTCTTGATAGCTTTTATTGTACACAAAATGCTTAAATTTCTTTATTTTATGCTTTTAAAGTTTATTTTTCAGAAAATGCTCTGAAATGCAAGATGTATAGGCTGCTAGAGGTGTGACATTTCACACCACATAGGTGTTAATGAGTTAACTATGGCAATGCAAGCTGCAATGCTTTACTGTAGCTTCCTCTCCTTAACTCTGCTTTGAGAAATATGGCTTGTGTAGAACTAGAACTGTTCACTGGAACTCTAAAAACATGCATTTTAGATTAAAGCGATGTGCATGGCCTTTACTTGAGTGACTTCATCTTGAAATTTCTAAAGTTTGCTCCATCAGTAAGGGGGTTGGAGCCACAATAACCCCCAAACTCCAGATATTTTTTTTAAAACACCTTTGCTCCCTTTCCCAATAAACAAAGCCTCTCTTTCCCTTGCCTCTTTAGATCAATGCATTCTGAAATGACAAAGCCCTGCAGCCTTTTTGTTCCTCTCAGGGCAAAGTCAGAGTCTCAGAAAGTGTTACTGATATCTAAGTGAGGGCATATATTTTACTGTACATGCCCAGTAAGCAGCCCCCAGGGCTCAGTGTACAATGGGCATCTGAAAGAGCATCACTCGCTTTCACAAGCAATGTAAAACCTTGTGTTGTCTTCTCTGGTCTCCACTGTGGATTCTAACATGGGACTAAATTCCTTTTCATAAGTTACACGGTTATAACTGGTCTGAATTATGAATATTATGACTTATAGTGTTGCATCAGAAGTATCTTGTCAAACTGCAATACCCTTATCCCACACACACCCGACATGTGTGTGACCATGAAGTTAGTACATACAATTGCCACAAAAGGAAGTATTAAAAAAAAAAAAAAAAAAAAAACACATTCGTGCAAGCCAGTTGGGCAAATAAACAGTCATAAAAAAATGAAGCTGCACTCCGTAGTCCAAGTGACAATTCAACATCACTTAAATCCATATTGAGACATTACATAGTTTTGTGGAACATTCACATGGTCAACTGCCAAATGGTACAATGTTTTAGAGCAGGTTTGTTGCATCAATTAAGTTTGCATAAAGAAAAGGACACGTTTTGTTTCCATGCAGGACCCATGTTAAAGCTCATTCCGGTCAATGTAGAGAGAGTTATTCTGGTTTTGCCCCCTAGAGGATCAATATTAAATCCTGTTTCAATGTTTAGACATAATTGGCATTATTCTTATGGTACTGAATATTTACTAGCCAACAATGTGATAGTTCTAATATAAATAATTATATTGTCCATTAAACTGATTTGCCTTCTGTTGGTCAACTGACATGAGTATCGACATCCTGAAGGTAAACCACTGTCAAAAACTGAAACATCTACTTCCTAGTACACATGCACAGAAGTTGCTTCTCACAGCACATACAAATATTAATGTAAAAAGAAAGAATCCTCCATGGGGGGCTGAATCCCCCCCCCCCCATCTCCTAATTATATATACTAACTCAGAGATCACAATTCCAGGGGAAAGGGAATACCCTCCTACCTGGGGATTGTCCATTTCCCACACCGGACTATTATAGTCAACCAGATGCAGTTGACTGAACAGATGTCAACCCAACAGAACTAATTACATATTATATTATATATAGAAATACAGCATGGCTACATGCAAATCTCAACTCCACAAACTCTACTGTTCACAGCTAAAACAGTTGACACTGATATACAAGTCTGTTAAGGGATGAAACACAAAATGACCTTCAGAAACATGTCAATTATTTTTTACTTTGCCAAGGAAATGCACTTGAATGATGTTGTGCTTCACCTGATCACATCATCACAGATACGAAAAACAAAAAAAAAAAAAGTTTTTGAACAAATGTATAGCACAGCACCATTTGAAAAAACAATTCATTAGTCACTTTACCAAGTATTTTAACAACCTAGTGTTTTGATGCCAAGAAACTGGATTAACACTAAATGTGGTCTTCAAAACTATAAGCTCGACTCCTTTCCACATTTAGTCATCCTCCCAGAGAGTTGAAGGCAAACAGCTTAGTTCAAAGTGAGTTCCATAACTAACATGGGGTGAAACCTAGGATTACTATTAAGAGAAACCTGATCCATACAAAACACAAAGTAAGGGCTCCTAAATGAGGTAAACAGACTCCTTTACTAGCTGCAATGCTGAACAGAAACAAGGTCTTTCACCAAGGGTGTGAATTTTAGTTCAGCTGGCTTAAAAGGAGAAGTAAGCATTCCCATCTTAACATTGAAAATTAGTGCTATTTACCATGAATTAGTTTAACAAATGGCATGTTGTGAAGTCTGATGAGCTAAGGTACAACTTCTGACCAAGCTGAGAATGATAAATGAAGAATGAACCTACCAAGATTAGAAGATAAAGCATCAAATCAAGCAGTTCTAGAGAAACCAGCAAAAGGACAAAGTATCTCTTATCCACACAAAAGCATTTCTGCCAAACTTTAAGCAGAACAAATGGAAACTTTCCTTAACCATCAAAAGCAGCAGCCAGCCATTATCCACAATACCTGAAAGGAGAAAGTAAAAGCCCTCTAAATGTTACACCACTGCAATCCTGGGACAAGTCCCAGACAAAAATGAGAGATGTTGCATCAACCTGCATTCACAAATTAGACTGTCTTGATATCTAGCAGCCAAACACCCCATCTTCTGTGCCAGAGCAAGCAGAGACCTAATAAAGCTGTGGTAGTTTATCCTGACACTGAAATACTGAAGTGGGTTGTGATTGCTCATTTGCCTTCTCGAACTGTGACCAAAGCCAAAATGTATACATTCAGAAGGCAATGAATCACAAAAAGTGCATAAAACTTGGTTACTACTACTGGTCCTTACATAATTACTGTTATATGTGGAAAGTACAGTTGTGTACACTTACCATAAATGTAGATGTTCAAGTGCATTCACTGTTGCAGTCATTACATTTGGGTAATCTGCTGACAGGTTGCCCTCAGTCGGCCTGAATTCCAAAGTCTTGGATCCTGCGTCAGTTACTGCCTTCTCTTCCATGACGTCAGGTCGTCAAGGGTATAAAACATGCAGCTGACACCATTTTCTTTAGTTTTTCTTGCCCCCGATGTCAGGTGCCCCCAAAAAGGTAGCAATATTGTGTGTGTGTGTGTGTGTGTGTGTATATATATATATATATATATATATATATATATATATATATATATATATATATATATATTTATTATATACACACACCCACAAAATTTCCTGAGCGAAAGCGCTTGTTCTATTTGTTGTGACGGTTCGTGACATTAAAGGAATTGTTTTATTACAACTGGCTGCTGATTCTGTCCCCAGGCTGTGGCTTTTGATTACTTGGTCTGTTGGCTTATCTTGGTTTTGGTCAAAATAATACTCTCCATAATCTCATACTTGTTAAAAACTGACATCATTTTATCTTTTTATTCATACCACTGGTCACCATCTCTGTGGCTGTTGAGAAACTGCAATTGTTTGTCTCCTCCCATTTTCTTCCATTCTTCCTTTCCTTGCTATAGCTACATAACTTCTTGTAACAAAAAAAAAAAAAAAAAAACTCTTGTTAGACAGATAAACCGGCTACTTCACCAGCCAAGAACACCCTCACTATTTTAAAACCCAATACCCGGACCAGTGAAGGTGGGCCAATACGATCTGCCCTGGATGCAGAGTAGGATGGGATAATCCCCGACTGAGTCTTGAGAAATGCCCTCATCCCAACCTCCCAATTAGCTTCAGATTACAACTGGATGAGGGAGACCAACATACTGCAGCTGAAACAAAGTACCAGTAAACAGCCCTTCAGTCTTCTAGGAATATTTGCATCAGACAGTGGTAGGGAATTTTCTGGTTTCCTTTTCTTTGATTCTCTATTTCTCACTATCCCCTTCTTTTTTCCTGTTTTATTTGATGGAGCTATTCGAGTCTCAGGAGGCAATAGGTCTTTCACTACTAATTTAGTTCTTCTGAGTGATGGGGGGTCTGAGCCCAAACCCTTTACAAAATGGGCAAATCAGTACCCAAATGCTCATGTCCCAAGCACAGCACACACAAAAACATGGCTCTTTGAAGGAATTTTATGTCCACATTTCTTTTAAAAACTCATTTATATTTATCAAGCTCTACCAACTGACAACAAAGTGGAGACAGAATATGCTGGGTAACAGGCTTATGCACCACAAAGAGTCAAGAAAAACAAATTTGAAGACAACGAAAAATAACTTGCAATACAATTTTGAAAATATCAAACAAAGTATGCTAAAAACTACCCCCTCCCAAAAAATAAAATCACGTCAGAGCACTTAGCCGATGCAGAAAGGATCTACCATTTCCAATGGCAGTAAACAAGATCTGAAGCAAGGCATTAGGGGACTGGATACATTAAAGTTGTTCAAGCTTGAGAGCACTGAAAATTGTAGTATTGGATCCAGTAAGCGGCTCCATACTCAATAGTTGGATCAGACAGACAAATTAAATGGGATCGTTCTGCTATATTTAGCAATAGTCCTGCAGTGACTACTAAAAGTAATGATACAAAACATCATTATGTTTTTATCATATCAGCTGGTGTGGAGGGGACTCTGCTTGATGGGTCAAGGATTAGCTTCACGTCCAGCAAAATAAATTTTGCACTTTTTAATCAAATTCCCCATTTCTGGAGGTGTACGCCATAACGTCACTAAGTAAATAAGCAGTCCTAGCCTCAAGCCCATTACCTCATCGCTAAATACTAACTAGCAGGATTCCCACAAAATCGGAGGAACAATGAATTTATAACGCCCACAATGCTAATAAGTAATACAAAGCTTACACTTATTCAACTTACAAAAAAAACTCATTCTGAATGGAGAAGCCTGACCTAGTGTAAGGTTGGCAAAGTCTTTTCATAAACTTTTACCATATTAACTTCTATTACTGGTTAGAATCTAAACTCAGCCCATCCAAAAACGTTTAAAAGAAGGCAGGTAGTCAAACTCAAAAAAGTATAAATCCTGAGGTGTGGAGGCACTGAAGGTTGTCCAACCCCTGGAGTGACAGTCAGTCAAAACACCACCACTTTGGGAAGCTGAGCACCAATCACAATATTGCCTGGGTCGCTCAAGTCTGGAATGGAAACAGACAGCTGTAGTAGCGTGGCCTTAGTTAACAGCATTTTCCAGACAATAAGCTGACTGACAGCAAAAAGAAAACTGTTGGCAAGCCACTAGAAAGGCTATGCCCACTACCTATGATCTCCTGTCTTCCAGACGTAAAGGAGGTAAACTGGCAAACTCCTGCTTATACTGCATAAAGACTGAGCTGACATCTATACAATTTTGGACAGGAACGCTTTTCCACGTTTCCACCTAAGCAAAGAAAAATGAGATGAAGTAGTTCATGAATAATTCATAGCTATTGTTTTATGAGGAAACATTCTGGTCCAAAAGGGTCATCCTATTCTTGTGAAAGGCCAAACTATTTCCCTCACAAGGGCCTGCAACTCTGTCATCCTACTAACAGAGGTCATCAGGAAAAGCAGACTACAAAAGATTAATTTTAACTGCAGAACAGATTCTATTACTGGACTGAGTCTAAAGCAGTCAACCTTAAAGCAGATGGTTCAAACACTAGACAGACAAACCAGTTATCCATGCTTGTGTCCCAAGATGGGGATAAGAACGGAAGGTGAAAATGCAGTACTTCAAGGAGCTGTTTTAACAGCCAGTGCTGTGCCACAATCCTGTTCACCACAAAGTCCAGATGAACAGAAACAAATAAATAGGTAGGTAGGTTCATACCATCTGCCCTAGGAGCATTCTTATAAGCCTTAGCCAGAGTGCATTTGGCTTGGCTTCAAATTTTTTTAAAATTTTTGCTATGCTTTTTTCAGGTTAGTATACTGTACCTCTGTCTAACAGTGACACAGAAGTGATACCCGGGGTAAACCTACGATCTCCCATCCACTCATCAAGAATCCTCTTGGAGAGTCAATGAGGGACTCTGCCTAACCTGCACTGGGATTTTATTCCAGAGTGAAGGGAGCCTCTGGGTTATGAATCTGTCCCTCCAGCATGTCCTATTTATTTCAGTGCTGAGGTTAAAGTCTCTTGAGCGGGTAGCTCGATGGGATTTGGATTTTTTGAGGTGCAGCATGTCCATTAATTCCGGGTTGGACATGGCTTTATACGTCAGGCACAGATCGCCTCTGAGCAGGCGGTATATGCCACTGAGTAGAGCTGGAGTTTCTTTAACTGGGCAGCATATGGCATCTGTTTGAGCCCTTTGATCCCTTTGATCCTCTTGGTGGGGTACTTTTGGGGTCTTTCCAGTTGCTGCAGTTTGTCTGGTAAGGTACATCCCGAAAGGGGGATTGTACTCAATTATGGGCCTGATGAGGGATGAGTAAAGAGGCACGATGACCTCCCCTGATCTAGATGTGAATCCCTTCATGATTAGGTGGGCTATATAAAATGTTTTTCTAACCACTTTGGCCACATGGTTTTCAAATGAGAGATTGCTATCAACTTGGGTCCCCAGGTCCCTAATTACTTCTTTTGTACTTAATGGATTACCACCTATGTGGTAATTTGTGGGCACTTTGTTTTTGCCAAAGGGGATGACTATACACTTTTTGGCGTTTAGCTTGAGGCCAGGCTCTGGCACCAGTTGTCTGTTTCTATGAGGCCCTTTTGTAGGATGCTTGTGTAGGCTGGAGAGTCTATTATGGCGCCTAGTTTGCAGTCATCTGCAAACTTGGTCAGCCACAGTCCTTCCGTGTTGGCCTGTACCTCCGAGAAATATATACCGAACAAGAGGTCCCAGGACTGAGCCTTGTGGGACGCCACTTGTAACTGGCTTGGAGTCTGACATGGCTCCAGCAATTCTAAACATCTAAATGATGCACAGGCCCTAACAGAGGAGTGAATACAACAGATAGCAGGAATTCACCATAATGCCCTGCAGACTGACCAACCAAGAAACACTGTGGCAGCGCTCCATCCAACTGGACAAGTTCTTCCACTTACAACACTAAATTTGAACTGATGGAAGATTTCCTAGCAATATCCATCACTTCTGAATCAGCCTGAAGAACACAGACCATGTGTGGTGAAGCCAAATGCCCACCCCAGCTATGGGTGATCAAGAAGGGTTTGGTATCGTGGACAAAAATGGATTAGATCTAGTGTTTCTACAGAAAAAGCTGATCAGCAGAGAAGCAAGCAGTAATCTTCCTTGAAGTGGGACCTCAAAAGACAAGTGGTAAAACAGCATTTTCCAAAATGGAAGAGAGTCATCACTAGAATGCCTGTTTTCCAGACAACCTGATCTGGATACAGTTGTTGGTTGTGCAACTCAAAAAACAGAACTGCAGTAGCATCTCAAGGAAGCGGAGTGCATTTTTGCATCCTTGAGATTCAAGATGTGAAATGGTGAGAGAAAGACACCTATATTGTCTATGGCCCAGGTAACTATTCTCTCCGCCTGGTCAAACAATACAAGAAGGACTGCTCATCTGACTGAATTAGGCAAGCCTTGGATGCTGTCGCTCCTCCACAACTATTACACAAAGACTGCCCATAGCTCTTCTTGTTGATGGGAAGCCTCCATTGAACCAGGACAGAAACGAGATGTGCTCTTCACTTTGTTAATGAAGCATCCACCATCAGTTTTTGCAGCAGGTTCAGTGGTGGGCATGCAAAACCCATCTGAAGGAAAGTATACAACACATCCATCATTCTTGGGCCTAGCAACAAGAGTATGACATCAGGAGAAGACAGAGTGCAAGGCAGCTCTTCTGCCACTCCTACCTAGCATATTACACTGCAATGTTTGCATATTCAGAGGTGTAAAAGGCACCGCAATGATCATGGTGGCCAAATATAGAAAGCTACAATAAGGTCAGTGCCCAGACCTTATAGTACACCCTGACTCAGGATGCCATGCTATGTCAAAAAAGGAGGATTTTCTCCCTTTATAGGCACTCTTATGGGGTGCCAGCATTGGAACATCCACACCAGGGATGTTACCAGGAGTTTGGTCATCCAGAGGAACACATGGAGATCTTTCAACTAGAAGGTTGTGGCAAACTAAAAAAAAATACTGGTAAACACTCAAGGTGATGAAAAGTGCCAGAAGGATATTTGGAACTGAAAATGCTGTCTACTCACAGCAAACTAGAGAAATGTCTCCTGTGTAGACCCCAAAACCACAATTTGTCAAAAAATGTTTAGTATCAACATCCAAGTATCTTGTAGTAGCACAGGCATGACCTACTGGAGTACTACCATTCTTAATCGGACATTCAGAAATCAAAAGGGAGATGTAACCGGATAGAAAGCTTCCACTCCCCTCAAAACTGGGCAAAGGTAAACCATCCCCCATCGGAAGCCTTTAGAGCATAGTATGATCCTGTCCTAAATGTCCTGTTTTTAGTATGTAAATAGACACATGCAGCAACTTTGCAACAGGATATGCAAAAAGCAAGCCAGTCACACCAGATACTTAGCATATTTCCAGTTTATTCACAACGCTTTCGTCTTACTTAATTTCAGACTTCATCAGAATAAAATTATACAAAAACAGTATATACCCATTTCTCCACCCCTTAATTCACCACCAGTTCCAGCCATCTATTTAAAATACAAGAAATGTAACACAGCTTAAAAAATGTATATAATAATCTCCTACAAAATCACAATGTCTTAATTATTGTGCAGAATGTCAAAAACTCAAAAAATATGCTGCCATTAATTTTAAGTAAGAACTTAATGATACACTTATCATTAAGACCAGGCTTTTCAGAGTTGAGCTTTATTTACCATTTTTAACTCTTTGAATTCAAGGAATTTGTCACTTGGCCAATCCCTCTGTCCTAAATCTACATGATCAATGGCACAAATTTTAAAGGCATGTGTTGGGTTCTTAATGTGTCTATATAGGGCATTATTTTCATTATGATGTTTAATTTCATAAACGTGTTCATAAATCCTATCCCTAAATGCTCTCTTCGTTTTACCCACATAATGAGTACCACATGCCTGACATACTGCAACATACACCACTCCTTTGAATAACAAATATTTGAGGGTTTTTTTAATACCAAAATTCACAATTTTAATCCTATCTTGGTGAATGATATATTGACATTGTGCACATCTCCCACATTTAAAACATCCATCAGCCCTTCCAGCACCATTACTCTCCAACATGCCCTTAAATGAAGCCTGCTTTTTGTACATAATGACCGTTTTTTCTGCTAACAAGGATAATAACTCAAAGTCAGTTCTAAATATTCTCCTTTATTTAACAATGTCACAAGTATCATAGTAATCAATACTATAGGGTAACACCAGGGCTCTACCATAACTCTCACTGTTCCCTTGCCTAGCTGCTTGCAAAGTAATAATACTGTTGTCCAACAACACATTGTAAATCCCTTCTTTCCTTTTCCTCTGCACTTTACACATTATGTTAACCAACATCTCCTTAGGGTAAACCCTCCTAGTTAGCATTACTTCCAAAACCTCTCATTCCTGAAGAAAGTCCTCCACTACAGAGACCATTCTGGCTAATTTTACAAATTGGCCTTTAACCAAGGCTCTATTTTGATGCGTAGGGTGCCAACTGTTGTAGTACAGTAAGGAATTACAATAAGTCTGCTTCCTATAAAGGTGTGATGTGAAGACCTTATTATAATCCTTTTTAATGGTGACATCTAGGTAACGAAGTAAATCTCTATCCATACACATAGTAAATCTCAAAAAATGTGTAGTTTCGTTAATGTATTGGGAAAATTTATTCAATCTGTTCTCACTATCTTTCCAAAATAGCTCCACATAATCTAAAAATCGACCATAAAGCACCAAACAATCTTTAAAAGGTGAATTAAAGACAAAGATATTCCCACTCGGCTAGCACTATATTAGCGAAGACGGGGGGCACAACATGCAACCATGGTTACCTCGTCTCTGCTTAAATAGATGTCCCTCAAAACTCAAAGTTGTTCTCTAACACAAGTTCTATGCAAGCCCTTAGGGTTGAAACAGTATATAGGTCCATGCTTGTATTTCTAACTAAATGTTCACAAAACCAGTCAATCCTTTCTTCGTGTGGTATGACGAAGAACAAGTCACAAATGCCCTATAGTTACCATTAATAAATTTTCATCATACATTTCTTGTCTTACCTTCCCTAGAAAGTCCAAAATATCTCTCAGCAAGGTCGCCCTATTTTCTAACACGTTTAACTTTTAAAGCCCAAATATTTAGCTATACCAAGTGTTTTTGATGCTTTTGCATCCACTATTGGGCGTAGAGGGAGGTTGGTGATGGATTTATGAATTTCTGGGATCCCAAAAATCGTTGGGATCCATGGCTGTGGCATCTCCAAAAATTTGTGTTCCTCTACAGTTATCTGCCCATTTAACAATAACTCAACAAGTGTTAAGTCCACATTTCTATAAGCAATATTCACAAGACACTTCTATATAGGTTTCATTGTATAAAAGTTCAAACATCCTACTAATATAATTCATCAATATCCATTATCACCAGCCCCCCACCCATGTCTAGTTTCATGATTATGTCCTTATTAGCTAATATTTCTTCAAATAACTTTACCTCACTAGGTGTTACATTCCCTATTTTATTATGATCCAGTCCAAACCTAAGGTCACGAATTTCCTTAACACACAGTGTTTCAAATAAACTGATCATAGATGTTTGGGGGGAAAGTACTAGGTCTTTTTAATTGCATCAATGGTCCCCTAGTATTGTCTCCATTTTGAAAATGTATTGCCAGATTCAACTTCCTACTGAAAGCTTTCAATTGTAGGACTGTTTCCACTGTACTGGCCCTTTTTGCTGGAACCAAATTCATTCCCTTCTCGAACAAGTTAGCCCACTCAGTACTAATACACATGACTTAAGTTGTAAGTATTAAAATCTTCACCTGTATTTTTTATAATGTTAACATCATTGCCCTCTCTGATCTCTTCATCATAATCAGGAACCATCTGTAGTACTGGATATTCTGCCCACCTCCCTCTCTGCTCTTCCTGTGCCACATACGGTGTGGCCCCAGTTCCCTTGACTCCCATTTTGTTGATTCAATAATCGTTGGGATCTCCTTAAAAGGAGGAGTCCCTAAATGGTCAGCCTCTTCTTGGTCATTTTCCAGTTGTCATTATCATTCCCAATATTAGTAGCAAGCCTATCTTGTCCTACCCTATACTGCCCTCTTGGGGGATTAGGATATACCATTCCATTTTTATATTTTAACTTATCCCTCATTAATTTCTTGTCCTTTATTCTTGACGTCATTCAAACTTTTTTCAACATCACAGAAAACGGTGTTAAACTCCTTACTTTTTTGTTCAAATAAATAATTTATGATGCTGTCATTCAATTTAATTTCACCATCTAACATTTGCAATTGTCTATTATTATCAGCAATTAGAACATTCAATAAGTCACAACCTTGCCTGTTAAACAATTCAATAAGCTCACGGTATAGTTCTGAGTCTTTAGACAGTCCTGTGGGGTACTTCCACATTCGTAACCCCTTAGGAATTTGTTTGCGTCTCACTCGCCCAAATAACCATTTTCAAGTTGAATTTTCTTATATTTAAAAATGAAGTCCTTTAAACGATTAATTTGCGACTCTAAAGTTCCATTGTCCTTTTGTTGAAGAAAACTCCCATTAGACCATTTTGTATCCCCTCTGAGCCATTGCTCAACTGAGAACATCGGATTCCCGTTGTTAGATGTATTAGCAACTTCCTGCAGCTCAGAAGGTGCAGCCCAGGTTGTTGAACTTAAAGGAATAGTCCCACAGTTTTCAAAACTGCCATGATTACAGTTCCTCTGAGCAGGAGTGATGAATGACTGCTCTTGGCTCATAGATCCACCAATATTGTCCCTCATTACTCATTTCAACATGTATTCTCTCGACCTTCTGCCACAGCCACCGATAATGTAGCCATAGAATCCATCATCCGTTTAATGTCAGCACCCGAGGTGCTCGCCAGCTGCTCCTCACCCTCCATGGTAGACAAACCAGTAAAAAGACACACACAGCAACTATGCAACAGGATATGCAAAAAGCAAGCCGGTCACACCAGATACTTAGAGTGTTTCCAGTTTATTCACAACGCTTTTGCCTTAATTTCAGACTTCATCAGAATAAAATCATTATACAAAAACACACAAAATATACCCATTTCTCCACCCCTTAATTCACCACTAGTTCCACCAATCTATTTAAAATACAAGAAATTTAACAGCTTAAAAAAATAATATAATACAATATACTACAAAATCACAAAAAGTTTTAATTATTGTGCATGTTGTCATAAAACCTCAAAAAATATGCTGCTCTCAATTTTAAATAAGAACTTAATGATACCCTATCATTAAGACCAGGAGATGTTTGTTAACAATAATGTGTGAAGTGCAAAGGAAAAGGAATGAAAGGATTTATAATGTGTTATTGGATAACAGTATCACCTTGCAAGCAGCTGGGCGGTAGATTGCTGGCATTACCCTACAGTTTTGATTACTATGACATTTGTGACATTGTTAAAAAAAATACTGGAGAATATTTAGAACTGACTGAGTTACTATCCTTGTTAGCAGAAAAAAATGGCCATTGTGTACAAAAGGAGGCTTCATTTAAGGGCATGTTGGAGAGTAATGGTGCTGGAAGATGTTTTAAACATGGGAGAAGTGCACAATGTCAATATATCATTCACCAAGATAGGATTAAAATTGTGAAGTCTGGTATTAAAAAACCCCTCAAAAAATATTTCCGTTATTCAAAAGCAGTGGTGTATGTTGCAGTATGTCCGGCATGTGATAGTCATTATGTGGGTAAAATGAAGACAGCATTTAGGGCTAGGATTTATAAACAAGTTTATGAAATTAAAAATAATGAAAAGAATGCCCTATATAGACACATTAAAGAGAACCCAACACATGCCTTTAAATTTTGTGCCATAGATCATGTAAATTTAGGACCGAGGGGTGGGCCAAGTGATGAATTCCTTGAATTCAAAGAGTTAAAATGGCAAATACAGCTTAACTCTGATGAAAAGTCTGATCTTAATGATAGGGTATCATTAAGTTATTATTTAAAACTGAGAGCAGCATATTTTTTATGAGTTTTTATAACATTATGCACAATAATTAAAACTTTTGTGATTTTGCAGTAGATTATTATATATTTTTTTAAGTTGTGTTAAATTTCTTGTATTTTTAATAGATGGGTGGAACTGGTGGTGAATTAAGAAAGGGGTGTGGAGAAATGGGTATATACTGTGTGTGTTTTTGTATAATGATTTTATTCTGATGAAGTCTGAAATCAAGACGAAAGCGTTGTGAATAAACTGGAAATATGCCAAGTATCTGGTGTGACCGGCTTGCTTTTTGCATCTCATTTTTTAGTATGGTTACTTAGGTTCTCTTTCAGAAAGCTGTGCTAACAGCTTTAAAACAGGTCTGTAAGCATGTGCAGAATCCACTGGTTTTTGGTGATGGCTCACCAACCTAGGAGAAGATGGGAAACTCATTCATTCAGATGAGTAATACCAGAATATACAACAGTGCTGAAGCTGGAACAAGCAGAATCAACATCTTGGATGACTTCACCGGCAAATGAGAACACAAAGCTGAGGAATAATCCCAACAGCTTCTTCTATTTTGGAAAAGGAGTCTTCCGCTTCTGGTACTGGAGAACCCGGATTTTCATAACAGTCCCCCCCCCCCCCGGGTACTGGGGGATCTGGGATGATTATAACAGTTCCTAAGTGGTTAAATGCCTACTTCAAGAGGTCCCTCATCAAGTCTTGAGAGACTCTACCAAAGAGATATCCATAACAGCTTCAGATCCCTCTATGACAGCAAAGCCTCTGTGACCGTGCCATCATGGGAAATATTCTTCAGCGTGCTGTCGTAGCCACAGTGTCAGCAATAATACTGTACAGAATAGCAAGCTCAAATCTATAGACTTAACTCCTCCACCTTGGACTCAGAGGTTTGAAGTTTTTTCCAGAGCTATGTCTGCTAGTAACAACTGGAACTTAGAGGTAAAGATCCAAAGTCAAACAAGACTGTACATTTTCCTTGCCAAATCTTTCCAATGCTTTTGCCTACATCTGTTGGTAAAATGGGATTATAACCTCAGGAAATTAATGTAGATCACACAGAAATCATTTCAAAGATGCCAGGTGGCAGACTCAGTTAAGCCTGTGCCTTAGGAGTCTACATTCCAGGATTTGGAGGAGCAGAGTCTAGGTACTTCCAGTCTATAAACAATGGAATTTCTGAACTGGCTCCGCACAATGGATAACCAAGAAGCTTCTCCACCTTCCTCTCAAGATGCACATTAAAGCACTTTGGGGAGGGGGTGAGAAACTGATTAAAAATACTCTAAAGACTACCTCAACAGCCTTAGGGCTCCTCCAAAAGAAGGAAGGATCAGATGGAAGTTAAGGGAAGTTCAGTGTATAGAACTTGCAGACATACATCTCAGTTACCTCCAGCAGAAGCTACTGAGCAATGTTATGCCAAATGCCAAGAAACCCACCCAACTGTACCCACATTGTATAGACAAGCTTGATCTGCATCCACTATGCTGAATTAAGCTCTCAATCAATGGGAGACTGAAGAACTTAGTTCACCTGTAGGACTAGAATGAGTTTGATATCAGAGAATAAGATTCACAGAGACAGATCACATGCAGGTGTCACTCTAAGGGGAGGTAGCAGTACCAAATAATTAATTTTGTTATAGATAAACAGTTGGTAAGAACATAAAAGAAAAGCTTTGTGGGCCCTTCCCTCAGTTTAATTTAGTTGTGCATCACTGTCCTCACAGTTTCAATGTTCTTTCCAGTCTAATGCAAGGGGATGCATAAACAGCATATGCATGCCCTCATGCTACCTCATACTGTTACAGGTGCTAATTGACATAAGGCTTTTACCTAGTAAAAGTCATGTAACAGGGCAGTCAAATGCAACCATAATGTACAAAGAAAGGAGAACTATCTGCACCTTTATTCAGCTAACCCAGCACCATCATGTGACAAAAATAGTCAATGAACTTTGGCTGCTGGCAGGAAACAAAGTAAATACTTTTGGACATGTTAATTACCATATTATATAAATAAATCTAATTTACAACAGTAATTAAATGGAAACAGTTAACATGCCAAATAGCAAATGCTGAATATATGATAAAAACTACAATGGGCTTACCTTTCAGTGCAATGACTTTGCTGGCAGGATTCATAATTGCACTGTCAGCAGAAATTGGTCGACGGATGGGATTAGTAGGATCATTCAGGTCAATGATGACTACTTGGGCTTGCTCACCAACCTTTTCTCGTATACAAATAAATTTATCTGACTCCATAGTTAATGTGCTGAAGCCAATATTGGCCGGATTAATACCCTGGTTTTGGAGCTGCAGGGGGAAAAAACACAAAGCGAGAAAGTGAGCCAAAGAAGAATGCAAAACCTCCATCAAATGAAAAAAAAAACACAGTAAGTGCTGGCAGGCATGGGTGAGTTACACTAACGACAGGTAAAATTCCTCTGGGTTGACAGGCTAAGCAGCAATTGCCTAGAACCTAAGAAAACTCAAATGTAAAAAAACTGAACAATGATAGCATTTTTATATTTTAAGTTTATTTTTTTTAAACATTTAAGCTGCTTAATCAACATTACAGAATGCCATAAATTCAGTACTGTGACTGTTAAACAACTCTGAAGTAATTCACAGCACAGAAGGTACAAGAAACTACAGTTGTGTACACTTACCATAAATGTAGATGTTAGAGTGTATTCACTGTTGCAGTCATTACATTTGGGTTATCTGCTTGCAGTAGCCCCTCAGTCGGCCTGATTAAGAAAGTCTTGGGTTCTGCGTCAGTTACTGTCCCTTCTTCCATGACTTCAGGTCTTCGGGGGGTATAAAACATGCAGCCGACACCATTACATCAGGTTTTCTTGCCTCAGATGTCAAATGTCCCCCTAATGGGAAGCAATCAAATCTATAAAAACAAGGATATACCTCCAACAAAAAAGCAAATACAGGAAAAAGCTTTTAGTGCATAGTAAGTGAGAGTACAGGTATAGCCAAAAGAAGAAAGGGGGCTGGAGGGAGGGTAACCAGGACTGCAACAGTGACTACACTAACATCTACATTTATGGTAAGTGTACACAACTGTACTATGTTGTTCCTGTTTCACTATTGCAGTCATTACATTTGGGTAGATTCCTAAAGCTAAGGTTGGGAAGAGGAATTTAAATATAATTAGGACCAGCTATAAGGTCCTGCAATACTGCAGTGGCAAAACCAGCTCTGGATTTAGAGAAAATTGGCAAATGATAATGCTTGGTGAAAGTATGTACAGACCTCCAGGTAGCAGCTTCTAAGATGTCCCTAGTATGGACGTCCCTAAGAAAGGCTGTAGAGATAGATGCAGCCCTGGTTGAATGGGGTCTGATGCCCTGTGGGATAGCTTTTCCATGGTGCTAATAGCAGAAATGAATGCAGTTGCCTATCCATTTTGAAATGGTTTGCTTTGAAATAGCTTTCCCCTCTGTCCCTGCAGCAAATGCCACCATCAGTTGTTCAGATTTCCTTTGAGGTTTAGTCCTGTCCAAGTTCATAGGTTCATACTAGGCTATCTGCCCTAGGGCATTTATAAGCCTAGCCAGAATGTGTTTGGCTTTCACCACCCATTTTAAATTTATTTTGCTATGCCCTTTTTTGAGGTTAGTATACTGTGCCTCTGTCTAACAGTGACACAGAAGTGATACCCGGGGTAAACCTACGATCTCTCATTAACTCATCAAGATTCCTCTTGAAGAGAGGAAATGAGGGACTCTGCCTAACCTGGACTGGGATTTTATTCCAGAGTGAAGGGAGCCTCTGGGTTATGAATCTGTCCCTCCAGCATGTCCTATTTATTTCAGTGCTGAGGTTCAAGTCTCTCGAGCGTGTAGCTCGATGGGATTTGGATTTTCTGAGGTGCAGCATGTCCATTAATTCAGGGTTGGACATGGCTTTATACGTCAGGCACAGATCGCCTCTGAGCAGGCGGTATTCCACTGAGTAGAGCTGGAGTTTCTTTAACCGGGCAGCATATGGCATCTGTTTGAGCCCTTTGATCCTCTTGGTGAGGTACTTTTGGGGTCTTTCCAGTTGCTGCAGGTGTCTGGTAAGGTACATCCCAAAAGGGGCATTGTACTCTATGGGCCTGATGAGGGATGAGTAAAGAGGCACGATGACGTCCCCTGATCTAAATGTGAATCCCTTCATGATTAGGTGGGCTATATAAAATGTTTTTCTAACCACTTTGGCCACGTGGTTGTCAAATGAGAGATTGCTATCAACTTGGGTCCCCAGGCCCCTAATTACTTCTTCTGTACTTAATGGATTACCACCTATGTGGTAATTTGTGGGCACTTTGTTTTTGCCAAAGGGGATGACTATACACTTTTTGGCATTTGGCTTGAGGCCATGGCTCTGGCACCAGTTGTCTGTTTCTATGAGGCCCTTTTGGAGGATGCTTGTGTCGGCTGGAGAGTCGATTATGGCGCCCATTTTGCAGTCATCTGCGAACTTGGTCAGCCACCGTCCTTCCGTGTTGGCCTGTACCTCCGAGAAATATACCGAACAAGAGAGGTCCCAGGACTGAGCCTTGTGGGACACCACTTGTAACTGGTTTGGAGTCTGACATGGCTCCAGCAATTCTAACCATTTGGGTTCTGTCCTTGAGCCAGTTTGCAATCCATCTAGTGACATAGGGGTTTATATTTAAGCTGGTGAGCTTATCTATAATGCCCGAGTGGGGTATTGTATCGAAGGCTTTTGCGAGGTCCAGGTAGGCTGTGTGGACCACCTTCCCCTCGTCAATGGCCTTGGTGACTGTTTCAAAGAAATCAACCAGGTTTAAGAGGCAGGATCTGCCCTTACAGCCGAACTGGGTAGGATCCAGTGTTTGTAGGTCCCCAATATCTTTATTTATGAGGTCAATGATGATCCTTTCCATAGCTTTGCAGACCAAGCTAGTCAGGCTTATGGGCGATAGTTTCCAGGATCCATTGAGGCACCACCTTTATGGAGAGGGACCACTGTTGCTGTATGCCACTCTTTGGGCACATATCCTATAGTACGGCTGAGATTAAACAGTAGTTTTATGTTTGGGTTTAGCTCTTCTTGGAGTTCATGTAGGCCGCAGCCCCGGGACACCGCCTGGTCCCATTGATGCCGTGTTTTTTGCTTTGGAGAGGGCGGCTCTTACCTGAGCATCTGAGATGTCAGGGGGGCAGCACTCTGCTGAGATAGATATTTGCCCTTTTGGTGGGGCGTGGGGAGTTTGCGCTGAACCTGTCAGCTAGGATGTTGGCAATGTCTGTGGGTTCGGTGTATTTTTTGTCATTTTGGACTAATTCTGAGCATATCTGGGAATTCCCACCCAGGTTCCTAACATAACTAAAGAAAGCCTTGTGATTATCCTTAGTGCCCTGTGCAATTTTTCTCTCGAAGCTGGACTTAGACAATTTTGTGTGCCCGTAGTTTTTTGCTAATACTGATCAGTGATGCCTTCCCTTTTTGGGATTTTGCTCTATCATTTAGTAGCTTCCTCCTTCTATTGTATAGTTTGTTTATGGCTGGGGTCCACCAGACAGGACGTCTGCCTTTGGAGGATTGGGTCTTGGTTTTATTTGGGATCGCATGATCCATGCATTCCTGAAGGTGTTCATAGAATGCGTTTATAAAGGATTCTGCTGTCTGGGCCGTATTTTCCACAGGCCCGGGGGCTTTGAAGGATTCCACCTCAGTTTTGAGGAGTGTGAAATTTGCTTTAGAGAAGTTGGTGCAATTAAAGTAGAATCTAAGCTGCCTGTGCACATTTAAAGAGTGCAGTATTCGTTCCCCTTTGTTCTGTGGGTTAGGAAAGAAGGAAGGAAAAAGAATGGACTGATTAAGAGCCACACTGGATGCCACCTTGGGCATGAAGGAGGGATTTGTTCTGAGGGACACCCTGTCTACATGAAATATGATGAACGGCTCCCACTGCCATAAGGGCCTGTAATTCAGATACCCTTCTTGCAGACGTGATTGCTAAAAGGAAAGCTGTTTTCCAGGAAAGAAATTTTAAATCTGCAGTAGCAGCTGGCTCGAAAGGAGGAAGAGTGAGTTTCTCAAAGACAAAGTTAAGATCCCAGGCTAGAGTTGGACCTCTCCTGGGTGGCCTTAATTTTTTTGCCCCTCTGAGGAACTGTTTGAGCAGTGGGTGAGAGAAGAGGGGAGGTTCGGTGCTACAATGAGCTGAAATGGCTGAGGCATGAATTTTGATAGAGGAAAAAGACAAGCCCTTATGAAGCATCTCAGTCAAGTATTGTAGAATCTGTGGTAAATTGGGCACTGCTATGTTCCTTCCTTGAGACTGGTTCCAGGCACAGAATCTTTTCCATTTTGCAGCATAATATTTTCTAGTACTAGGCCTCCTTGCCTCTAAAATGATATCCATCACTGATTTACTGAGGGATGGTAAAGGACAGATTAGGTAATTAGCCAGGCTGCTAAGATTCAGGGTTTGCAGCTAAGGGTGCAGAATCTAGTTCTCCTGCTGAGACCACAGGGAAGGAGTCTGAGGCAGGTGCCATGGAGCAAAGCGTGACACGCTGCGCAAGACAGGATACCAGTGTTGACGAGGCCAGTCTGGTGCAATTAAAATCGTCCTTGGCTTGTCCTGCTTGATCTTTAGTAGTAGCTTGGAGAGCAGAGGCAGAGGAGGAAAGGCATAAACTGATAGGATTTTCCAGCTGAAGGATAGAGCATCCACTTTCCAAGATAGCTTGTGGGGAATCCTTGTGCAAAATTTTCCAGTTGATGGTTCTGGGTGGAGGCAAACGGGTCTATATCTGGCCACCCCCATTTGCTTGTCAACACGTTGAAAATCTTTGGTTCTAGTTTCCATTTGTGTGGGTCCATGAGGTTTCTGCTTACTC
The DNA here is from genome assembly GCF_019279795.1 of Protopterus annectens. Lineage (NCBI taxonomy): Eukaryota > Metazoa > Chordata > Ceratodontiformes > Protopteridae > Protopterus > Protopterus annectens. Next base: position 799,315,228 of record NC_056747.1, on the reverse strand, counting down.
CGTCTGCCAGTGTATTTAGTTTTCCTGGCAGGAATTGAGCTTGTAGATTCACTTGGTAGCTCAAGGCTGTGTTCCACAATGCCATGGCTAGTCTGCAGAGGAGGTACGAATGAGTAACAACTGCTTGTTTATGTACCACACCACATGACAGTGGTGGTGTTGTCAGTCTTTTCCATTAGTTGTCCTGGAAGAATGTGGTCCTTTGAAGGCTGTCAGAGCATTCTGTACAGCAAACATTTCCTTTTGATTTATGTGCAGGTGCATTTGATTTGGGTTCCATTTGCCCCGAATGCACTTCCCTGCCAGGTGAGCCCTCCATGCATAGTCTGATGCATCTGTTAAGATTTGGGATGCAGGGGGGAATGTGAATGGTAGCCCCCTGTTTTGGTGGCAGGCCTCGGCCCACCAAAGGAACTCTAGGTGTAGGCAAGATATGATAGGAATCCTTGCTTCTAGATCCTGTGAATGTTGACACCATAGGCTTTTGAGATACCATTGTAGTTCCCTCATATGCAGCCTTGCATATGGAATTAGAAGAATGCAGGAGGCCATGAACCCCAAGGCTTGCAGTATTTGCCTTGCAGACAGCTGGGTTTTTGTGGCCACTCGTTTGAAGCAAGTTGCCACATGAATCAGTTTCTCTGGAGTGAGGAAAGCCATCTGGGAAGTTGTATTCAAGCTTGCTCCCAGGAATATAATTTGTTGACAGGGTACCAGGTGGGATTTATTTTCATTTATGGTGAACCCCAGACAAGTCAGTACCCTTTGAACAAAGGCCAGATGATTCAGAAGAATCTCCTTGCTTTCTGCCTGAATTAGACAATAGTCTAGGTATGGGTATATCTGAATATTTCTTTACCTGCAAAATGCAATGACTGGAGCTAGGCACTTTGTGAATACCCTGGGCGCAGTAGATAAGCCAAAGGGCAGTGCAGAGAACTGATAGTGCATGTAACCTGCTTTGAAGCGTAGGTATCTTCTGCAAGACTCCCTGATAGGGATGTGCAGGTATGCTTCTTTTAAGTCATGTTGCCAACCATGCATCCTTGCCTAGCATAAGCAGCAGTTGAAGAGTCAGCATTCTGAATTTTGGAATCACCAGAAAGGTGTTTAGAATAGAAAGGTCCAGGATAGAATGCCAAGTATTGCCTTTTCTGGGTACCAGGAAAAGTCTCGAATAGAAACCTTGTCCATTTTCCTCTTCTGGTACCAACTGAATAGCCCCCCCCCCCCATGTTTAAGAGCGGGAGTACTTGATTTTGGGCCTCTGCACACTGATTTGGGGGCAGATCTGGCCATCCGCTTGGTGTCGGTAACATGTGGAAATAAAATCTGTATCCTTGGGACACTATATTTAAAACCCATTTGTCCTGGGTACCGAGTTCCCAGTCTTTGGCCTGCAGACCAATCTTTCTGCCTAAAGGAGCATTCAGTTGGGAAGTGCCTGGAAGTTTTAAAAGCAAGTCATTGAGACAGTTTTCCATAGGGGGGGGGGGTCTTACTACTTCCAGGTTTGGGTGCGGAAACCCCCCCACTGCCTAGTCTTGCGTCTCCCCCGGGACTGCAACCTTGGGTTTCTGCTGTCTGGGTTTGGCTTGAGAAGACCTGGCAGAGGCTAAAAAGGACCAAGTTTTATTTTAGAGGGCCAGTGCCTACAAAATCTAGGAGGCTGAACTTGTAAGAAATCTTTAACAGTTTGCATAGATTTAGCTTTATCTTCCATCTTTTTAAGAACTTCCTCAGCCTTGTTGCCAAACAAGCTGTCTTGACTTAAGGAGCATCCAACAATCTAGCTTTAACATGATCAGGCAAACCTTGCTCTTTAAGTCAAACATGCCTTCTGAGCAGAGACCCAACAGCAGCAGCCCTGCAAGAGGCCTCTAATGAATCAAAATCCACATTGCAAAATAGGTTTTCCAACCTGTTCAGCAGAATGCATTAAATCCTGTAATTCTTTATTTTCAGCACAGTCAAGGATGATCATTTTCTGTTTAAGCAATCCAAAGTTGTTGATACTTTAAGATATGAAACTGGCAGTTTAAAGCCCTAATGGCCAAGGTTGCAGAAGTGTAAACTTTCTTACCCCTCTATCCAGCACCCTGGAGTCTCTATCAGAGGGGGTAGGATTTTTAGCAGTAGAAGCCTTAATGCCCTTGGGTCCCTGTGAAATAGTCTCTGGATCCACAATAGGTTTTTAAAAAGGACCTTGTGAGAATCAGGAAAATACAGTTGTGTACCTACCATAAATGTAGATGTTAGAGTGTATTCACTGTTGCAGTCATTACAATTGGGTTATCCTGCTGGCAGGCTACCCGCAGTCGGCCTGAGTTCCAAAGTCTATGTCCGGCGTCGGTTGCTGTCGCCTCCTCCCGGACGTCAGTGCACGAGTATAAAAGATGCAGCCGACGCCATTTTCTTCAGTTTTTCTTGCCCCAGATGTCAGGTGCCCCTAAAATGGTAGGCTAAATTATGCCAATAAGCATGCATACACAAAAACATTTCCTTCATCTACAAGCAAATACATCCCATAGGTTGTATAGAATAGAGAAGTACAGATAAGTCCCAGCAAAGGAAAAGGGGGATGGTGGGAGGGTAACCTGGACTGCAACAGTGAAAACACTGGAACATCTACATTTATGGTAGGTACACAACTGTACTATGTTCATCATGTTTCACTGTTGCAGTCATTACAATTGGGTTGAATCCTAAAGCTAAGGTTTGGAAGCTGGTGCTAAATAGGATTAGGAGAGGCTATCAGGCCCTGCAGAACTGCAGTGGCAAAGCCTGCCCTGGATTTAGAGTAGAGAAGTAAGTGATGGTGCTTTGTAAAAGTGTGCATTGAACTCCAAGTTGCAGCCTCTAAGATGTCTTTGGTTGATACTCCTCTGAGGAAGGCTGCTGAATTGGCTGCTGCTCTGGTTGAATGTGGCCTAATGCCCTTAGGCACCAGTTTGCCATGCTGTGAATAGCAGAAATGAATGCAGTGGCCTATCCACTTTGAAATAGTCTGCTTTGAGATATGCTGCAGGATCACAAGGAAAGCCTATGCCACTAGTTGTTGTTCAGTCTTTCTGAAAGCTTTGGTTCTGTCCAAGTAGAAGTGCAGCTGCCTGTGAATGTCCAAAGAATGCAGAAGTCTCTCACCCTTATTCTGTGGGTTTGGATAAAAGGTAGGCAAATGAATTGGTTGGTTAAGAGCCACACTGGACACTACCTTAGGCATAAATGTAGGGTTTGTCCTCAGAGAAATGCTGTCAGGATGGAAAATGACGAAAGGTTCCACAGCCATGAGTGCCTGTAACTCTGAGACTCGTCTAGCAGAGGTTATTGCTAGGAGCAAAGCTGTTTTCCAGGATAAGAATTTTATATCCCTCCTCCCAAATACACTTCACCTTACCTTGTTAACATTCCCACCTTCCCTTATCTCGCGATTTCTGCCCCACACCTTTGTATGCCTCATTCCCCTCCCCTTAGACCTTGTGCCCCTGCCTACCTTATAAATATACCTCATTTATATTGGACGCCATCTTTTTCCCCTGCTACCTACCTGGCTGCTGCGCACACTGTTTGGGTCCTTGTCCTACAGTAAGTTTCTGAATGTATTGTACCTACTTTTGAAGTGTATTTATCTGCCTATATTTTGTAGAAATATTACTGCTGCTCTCAAATGTGTGATGCTAACTGTTTAATTTTTAGAAACTAAGCATGTTTATTAGCAATGTTCCCATGAAATGTTTACACGTGGGGTTGTATTTGATGCTCGCTATATGGCTACTCTGTAACTTACGGCTATTTCAAATGTATGCTTCTTAAAAGCTCGTATACTACCAATGCCGAACATCCTTGCCGTTACATAGTAAGTTAGCCACATTAGTAAGGTTTTTTTTTCCTATATATCTATTCCTTAACATATGTACATACTGTTCTTAACTACTCAACTTATGTATTGTAAAGAATGTCAGCTGAAAACGAGTCTTTAAAGACGCTATCTTCCACACAGAACTGTGCTTCTATGAAGCATCTAAAGGTTCGGCAACTTCTGTCGCACCATTAATTGGTACTTTAGAACTGTTTTATATTTTCCCAGTTAAAAAACATAAACTAAGGCTGGCCAATGTAATTAACGGCACTACAGGCCACTATACACCAACAGCTATCGCTCCTTGTTTTGTCCTTTTATTTGGAACCTATTCACTCTGTGTACTATATTTGTATCGTATATGTCTGCAAAGGCTATCTCCTCATAGAGCTGTGCTTGCACTGAATGGTTCGGCTTATGCTTTTGTACCATTTGTGAATCTTTCTGGAAGATAAATTATCCAGCTATACTTACGCCCCATGTTTTGTATATTTATTACACTGAGTATTACATCTGCAGCTATTTACACATAGTCTCCTTATAAGCTGTGCTTCTGTGGAACACCTAAAGGTTTGGCCACTGCTATAGCATCTTGGACAGAGTCAGTACTCTTCCCCAGTCAAGTAGCAAAATCTAAAGGTGGGCCAGTTAGATTAGTGGCACTGTAAAACATCAGCTATTGTTACATGCTCTTATTCTCCTAAACAAAGCTTCAATACAGAACCTTAGCATACCTACACTGTACTCTCTATTTGCTTAATTTCCATGACTTACCATAACGGCTAAATCCTTTTAACTGACTTGAGTGTCGTCTGTTGTGATAAATACCAGTGTATTTTTAGAACTGTTCTGGCACTTAGCGTTGTTCTTTGTACTCCCTAAATGATCACATTGACTGCATTTGCTGAATGACTAAATGTTTTGTACAAGTTGGTGATATTACTGTTGTTTAGGAAATAACTGTTGTAATACCTGTCCATCTGATTTTTATTTCTATATATACTGGCTATAACTCCTAATAATATCTATTTCTTCACTCCCTATCTCTTCCTACTTATACTAGCCTGGTGAACTTGTCCAGTCAGCACCTGAACTACCAGAAAATCCCTCTCTTTGAAGTCACTGGAAACTGTCAGGACTCTGGAAATCCCCACCAGCTCCTTGAGAAGCCAGCTTGATTAGGACAGTGAAAGTATGTGCTAACCTTCAAACCTGACCCTTGTAGCGATATCTCTGTTTTTAAGAACTCTGCTACCTTAGGCAAGTTTCCCTCTCAGGTTAGCCAGCAGCCTACAACCCCCTCCAACTTAACTTTGTCCTGCTCAGTTGGCCTTCACAGTTTGACTACCTATTCTCTCTTCATGTATGTTTGTACCCTACCCCTCTCTCCTACAGTCTGTCTCCTTGTAACTGGGCTGTCTCCAAAATCAGTTGCAATTAACTCACTGGTCACTAGGAGGCATCTTTCTGTACTGTTCATTATCACTGACCCTGCTTTTATCTCCTATCAGACCCCTAGCCCTACTTTAATACTTTTTATTCTTCTCTCCTAGAACCTGTTCTGCACTTCCTTCACCTATCCCAGTATATATTCCTCACTACACCCTAGCTGTCTTACAAGTCTAAGCACCTTGTAGTAACCTTCTCTGTGTTCCTGACTATACCTAGGATACACTAGCCTGCTGACCTTCTTCAGCTTTCTCACACTACTAAACTTAATTAATTTACCTGCTTCTTTCTCCCGTACTACTGATTGTCTTCCTTGGCTGTCACCTCTCTTGTCTCTGCGCTGCCAGCGCAGCCCCTCACCTCTCCTCCCCTCCCTACCCCAATTCCCACCCACCCCCAGGGGTCCTACATTTAACTTGCCTCTAGACACACCTCTTACTTCTGCCCAATCATACTTACAGCATCACAAATTGAGTACCACCCTTCACTTAGCCACACCTACTTACCTACTATAACCATCCCCACCCCTCTCTCACTAACACATCTAAAATATCACAACCCCTACCTCTGGCCCTACACACACACAGTACTTTCACCTACAACACACCAGTTAACCACATTCAAACTTACAACTATTTTATCATGACTACAACTATCCTCCAATCACAACTAAAATTACCTATCTCCTTCTTACTATTATTCCTTCTCATTACTACCTATTTCCTAACCTCCTATGAACACACCATAACTATTTCTCTCTCACTTCCCTCAAAACATACCAGTACACCTGCAACATCTCCTCCTCCATCCTTCTTTCATACCTCCTCACAATCCATCTACCTACTTGCCAAATACCACAGGCTATTACACAACAAACTACTAAAAACTAAAACAAAGAAAATAATCGACACCTTCCTAAAACATAAACTAAGAAACTATTTTACACTACTCCATCTACTACTAGATGGTGACATACGCTACTACTACCAAAACACACAAAGATCATATCAAACCCTCTCTTTCATCCACTACACCTCTAACTTATTATCCTTGGCCCATCTCGATATACGTAGCATCTGTAACAAAATTAGTCAGCTCCATGCCCTATTAGAAGTACACAAATTTGATATTCTATGCTTATCAGAAACTTGGCTAAAACCTTCAATTAAAGACATTGAAATTACCCCACCTGGATATAACATTGTTAGACTTGATCGCACCTCCAGGAAGGGAGGTGGAGTAGCTATTCTATATAAAACAAACCTGAAGCTTACTCTTCTTGACCTTACCCAAAACAATAATGCTGAAATAATCTGCTCCAAAATTCAAATTAACACTACTAAAGCAATAAACATTATCCGTGCATACCTCCCCCCTGGAAATAACATCCCTACTTTAGAACTACTTCTTGAACAACTCTCTAATAACTTCCCTCAGGAAACACTATTCCTTGGGGACTTTAACATTGATTGGAAATCTTGTAACAATGCTAACCCTACTTCCCATATAAACCTTTATGGTTTCAAACAACTAATTGATAGTCCCACTAGAATAAATAATAAGAGCAAAAAAGAAACCACCTTAGACTGGATTCTTACAAACTCCCCCCTTCAAACCTACCAAACTGGCATCCTTCCTGATGACCTTAGCGATCACTCCCTCACCTATGTCATTAGAGCTAAAACTAATCTAAACACCTACCTCTCATAGAACACTATATTCAAAAAATTTAATCCCGAACAGTTTCAAACAGAACTTTCACAATACAACTGGACCCCTCTAAAACACCTCTCACTTAATGCTGTTGAACATTTCAACTCAGCATTCCTTGCAATCTTAAACCAACATGCCCCAAGTCGTACCATTAGAACAAAGACCAAAACAGCACCCTGGCTAACCTCTAATACTAAACAAAAAATTATACTCAGAAATAAATCTTGGAAAAAATGGCGTTCCTCTAGAAACCCAACAGATCATCAAACCTTCAGAGAGCTCAGAAACAATACCAAAAAAAGCCATCCTTTCAGATAAAAAGAATTATTACTTTTGAACTCCAGCAATCCACCAAAAAAGAACCAAAAAAGTTCTGGTCCACTATCAATAATCTACTTACCCCAGGCAAAGTAGTTACACCCAACCCACAGAATTTAGACCCTGATAATCCCTCTAATAGCCAACAACTTCAATACCTTCTTTACTACTTCCATACAAAGTCTAGCTAACCACTTATCTCCTGATGCTTCTCAACTGCTCTTAAATAACATCAACAACTCCCTTCTTCCCCTTCAACTTCAACCCATACCCACCTCCTACATACAATCTCTTTTACAAAAACTTAAACCCACTATCCCCTCAGCAGATAAGCTTCCTGCTGAATTCCTTCAAGTAGCAGCTAAAGCTATTGCCTACCCTGTTTCTATCCTAATAAACAGATCCATAAAAGAAAGTACTTTTCCAGCAATCTGGAAAATATCACACATCATACCCTTACACAAAGGAGGCAAATCCACTGACCTTTCAAACTTTCGCCCTATAGCACTATTATCTCCACTAGCTAAAATCATGGAAAAATGTATACACAAACAACTACTTAACCATCTCCTTCATAACAACCTACTAGCTAACACTCAACATGGATTTAGACCTTCACATAGTACTACCACTGCACTACTTTCTTTTACCAACACCATCAACTGTAACCATAACAATAAACTAACCTCTTCTCTTTTCCTAGACCTGTCAAAAGCCTTCGATATGGTCAACCATACACTTCTTCTACACATATTAAAATCCCTTGCCCTGGATTTCTCTTCCTTAACCTGGTTTTCATCCTATCTTGAAAATCGACAACAAGCAGTACTATGGAAAAACTCTCTATCTGCTCTACTACCTATCTCTTTAGGAGTACCTCAAGGATCTATACTAGGCCCACTCTTATTCTCTATCTTTATTAATGATCTCCAATCATCGTTCCAAAACACTACCTGTATACAATATGCAGATGATTCTACCATCATTTGCACAGCTTCCACTCAAACTGAACTCCAGTCACTGACGCAATCTACCTTTTCTACCGTCGAACAGTGGTTCTCAAAAAGATGTCTTCTCCTCAACCCCAAGAAAACAAAACTATTACTACTCTCACCTACCCACAAATCTTCTCAACTAAACTTCACTATTACTGCAAGTGATAATTCCCTCATCTCCCCCGACTCTACTACCAAACTGCTTGGTGTTACTATTGATAATAATCTTAGCTATGATTTTCATATCAATAACACTATAAAAGCAGTTAATAAAAAGATTGGTTCACTGTACAGAATTAAACCCTTCCTTACACCAGAAGCACGGACCACCTTAGCACAATCACATCTTATCTCAACCCTACTATATGCCTCCTCTATTTACACTAATCTCTCTAAAAGCAATCTTAGGAAACTGACTACATCCTACCATAATATAGCTCGTTTTGCCACAGCATCCCAGTATAGAACTCACCATTGTCTAAACTTAAAACACTTAGATAAGTTTGTTAGGAAGTTCCAACCAGTGTATCAACAACTCTTAATAACACATAACATTCTATATCAACCAGCAAAGACACCTGCTCTTAGTAACCTCTTGACCCCTATAATAACTTGAAACAACTGCGCTACAAGTCAAAACAACTAGAATTACAAATTCTGCAGGTAACTGCCTTTTCTCCAACTCAGTAGGCAAATTATGGAATAACCTCCCCTCACACATTACCTCTCTAGGCTCCTTTCATCTTTTTAAAAAACAACTTCTTTTACATCTGAACAACTTCTGGCTCTGCTCTTGTACCAATCCAGACTAATCTACTATCTTCATTCTACTATCATATTTCCTCATTTCAAAACTGCAACCTTTCTCGATGATCACAAATAACTTAATGAATGTACTGTTACTACTGTTCTCATATAAAAAAGAAAGGGTAAAGAATTAATGCCTTTCTCAACACGTAGATAGCACTATATGTTTTTTATTACTTGATCTAGACTAATATGTATGCATTGTTGCTCACTGTCTGTGTCACAGGCATTTATTGTAAATGTTTAATTTCTATAACCTTGCTTTAATCTGTGGAGCTTTTCTCCCCGGGCCTCCACTGAAAATGGAAATTATCCAGCTGGACTAGCCCGGTCAACAAATGTAAAATAAAATAAATAAATATCAGCTGCAGAGGCTGGCTCAAACTGAGGCAGTGTGAGTTTTTCCAAGACATAGTTGAGGTCCCATGCAGGTATTGGTGCTCTCCTTGGAAGTCTTATGTTTTTGGCCCCTCTGAGGTACTGCCTTAGTAATAGATGAGAAAAAATAGGTGGTTCTGTATTGTAATGAGCTGGAATGGCAGAGGTATGAATTTTAATTGATGAAAAGGAAAGGCCTTTATCCAGCATCTCAGTTAAGTATTGCAAAATCTGAGGAATATTTGTAACAATCGAGTCAATACCTTGTGCCTGGTTCCAATCACTGAATCTCTTCCATTTTTCTGCATAAGATTTTCTGGTGCTAGGCCTCCTGGCCTCCAAAATAACATCCATCACCGCTTTAGAGTGAGGTGCGTCTTGAATGGCTACATTATCCGCCATGCTGCCAGGTTTAAGGTCCTGAGTTGGCTGTGCAGTATCTGACTGTCTTGTTGGGTCAATAAGTGAGGAATTTGAGGTAATGTCCAAGCTGGGCATTGAGACGAGCTCTTTAGGATTGGGTACCATTGCTGGCGGGGCCAGTCTGGGGCAATCAGTATAATTTTTGGCTTCTCTTGTCTGACCTTGAGGAGTACCTTGGGGAGGAGAGGCAGAGGAGGAAAGGCATATACTGTTAGGTTTTTCCAGCTGAAAGACAGAGAATACACTTTCCATGCTTGCTTGTGATAAGTCATTGTGCAGAATTTCTGTAGTTGGCGGTTGTGAGGGGAGGCAAAAAGGTCTATGTCCAGGCATTCCCAGTTCCTTGTTATCATGCTGAAGACGTGTGGATCCATGCTTGCTTGTGTTAAGTCCTTGTGCAGAATTTCTGTAGTTGGCAGTTGTGAGGGGAGGCAAATGGGTCTATATCCAGGCATTCCCAGTTCCTTGCTGAAGACGTGTGGATCCAATTTCCACTCGTGGGGATCCATTAGGTTTCTGCTTAGTTCATCTGCCAGAGTATTTATCTTTCCTGGCAGGAATTGTGCTTGTAGATGTACTTGGTAAGTCAATGCTGTGTCCAAGTTCATGGCTAGTCTGCAGAGGAGGTAGGAATGTGTGCCTCCCTGCTTGTTTATGTACCACATAACTGTAGTATTGTCAGTCTTTATCAGTAGTTGTCCTGGATGAAGTAGATCCTTGAAGGCTGTCAGGGCATTTTGAACAGCTAGCATCACTTTTTGATTGATATGTAGATGCATTTGACTTGCGGACCATGTGCCCTGAATAAATCTTCCTGCCATGTGGGCTCCCCAGGCATAATCTGATGCATCTGTTGTTAATGTCTGCCTGGCTGTGGGTAAGGTGAATGGCTGTCCCGTGTTGTGGTGATGGGCCTTTGCCCACCATCAAAACTCCTGTTGCAGGCAGGGAATGAGGGTAATTATTGTTTCCAGGCTGTGGCAATGTTGAGTCCAAACACTTTTTAGATACCACTGAAGTTTCCTCATATGCAGTCTTGAATATGGAATTAGCAGAATGCAGGATGCCATGAAACCCAAAGCCTGTAGAATTTTTGCAGATAACTGGGTCATTGTTGCCATCGTTTTGAAATAAGTAGTCAGTTGTCTGTTTGCAAGGCGTGAGATAAGCCATCTGGGCAGTTGTATTTAAGCTTGCACCCAGGAATATTATCTCGAGAGGGTAAGAGTTTTGATTTCTTTTTGTTTACTGTGTACCCTAGACCTGTTCGTAATCTTTTTACAAACGTCAGATGCTGTAGTAGAATGTCCTTGTTCTCTGCTTGAATAAGGCAGGCGTCCAAGTAAGGATATATTTGTATTCCTCTGTCTGCAAAAAGCAATTACTGGTACCAGGCATTTTGTGAAGACCCTGGACCCAGTAGATAAGCCAAAGGGCAGTGCAGAGAATTGGTAGTGCATTGAGCCAGCTATAAATCTGAGGTATCTTCTGCATGATTGCCTGATTGGGACATGCAGGTATGCCTCTTAGGTCTAAAGTCACAAGCCAAGCCTTCTTGCCCAGCATGGGCAGAAGCTGCTGCAGAGTTAACATTTTGAATTTTGGAATATCCATAAATGCGTTTAGGATAGATAGGTCCAGTATTGCTCTCCAGGCTTTGTCCTTTCTGGGCACCAAGAATAGCCTTGAGTAAAATCCTAGTCCCTGTTCTTGCTGTGGTACTTGCTGAATGGCCCTCATGTCCATGAGGGATGAAACTTGTTTTTGTGCCTCTGCCCATTGATTGCGTGGCAGGTCTGACATACTGTTTGGCCTTGGCAGGGTGTGAAAGTGGAACCTGTAGCCTTGTGATACGATATTTAAGACCCATTTGTCCTGGGTGATCATGTGCCAATTTTGTGAAAAAAGTGCTAGTTTTCCCCCCAAAGGAGCTGCCAGAAGATAAGTGCTTGGTGCTGGCAGGGGAAAGTCAGAGACTTTCCTGTATGGCTGTGATTTTTCCTCTCCGCATTTGGAGGTAGAAGCACCCCATTTGTGTAGGCCTGTATGAGCCTTGCGGCTGTGATCTGCCTCTGGGATGTCTGTATCTGCCTCTTTGTGGTCTGTCTGACACTGGAAAGGACTAATTCTTTGTAGGCCAGCTCCTGCTAAATCTGGGACGCTGTACCTGTAAGATATCCTTGACTGTTTGCATAGATTTAGCTTTGTCCTCCATGTTCTTCAACACCTCTTCTGCTTTAACACCAAACAAGGCATCATGCTGTAATGGAACATCCAATAGTTTTGCTTTAACATGATCAGGCAGATTCTGTTCTTTTAACCAAGCATGCCTCCTAATGACAGAACCCGTAACAGTGGCCCTGCAGGAGGCCTCTAGGGAATCAAAACCACATTGCAAAGTATGCTTTCCCACTTGTTCAGCTGCAAGCAATAAATCTGCATTTCTTTGTTTTCTGCACATTCTGAATTTGTCAACATTTTCTGTTTAAGCAGTGACATAAGATATTGCTGATATTTAAGCATATGAAACTGACAATTTAAAGCTCTTACAGCCAAGGTAGCAGAAGTATAAATCTTTTCCCCCCATCTGTCCAGGGCCCTTGAATCCCTATCAAAGGGGATACTTTTTTTGCAGTGGAAGCCATGACCCCTTTGGGACCCTGAGCGAGAGTTTCTGGGTCAGCAGCAGCAGGGTTTTTATAAAGAAATTTATGTGAATCAGGAACCCTGAAGTACCTGTCTGGCTTAACAGGAGCTGGCGGTAAAGAGTCAGGAGACAGATTGGACTCTGAAAATACATCATCTACAATGTCTAAAACAGGAGGAATAGCAAGGGGCCTGTGCTGAGGTAATAAAAGGAAGTCAGAGTCTTTTCTTGGATTCTGAGTAATCTTGGCTCTCCCAGTGGAAATGCTCCCTCATAGTATGCAGGGTCTCCCCAAAAGAATAATCCTCAGGAGGAGAGGCAGAAGGGATAGATTCTTCAGCATCAGAGTCCTCATTCAGAAGAGGAATCAGAGGAAATGGAAACCTGATCTGAAGATTCATATTCTATCTCTTGCCTAGGCCTCTTATCAGGAGGGTGATGGGAACCCCTGATCAATGTAATTAGGTCTTCGGCCATTTTAAGCATCTGTTCTTTAGGCATGGAGGCCTGTCCAGAAGAATGCTGTACTCGTTTCTTTGTCTTTAGAGCTGCTTTAGTCTTTGCCTTTGAAGCTGAAGTTGGTTTCACATATAACTGTGTAGGCCTGAAAACACCCTCAGAAGCAGATGCCTGCTCAGCGGCTCCAGACCCATCTGAGGGAATAGTTTCCAAGTTTCCAATACCTTGAGTTTCCAGCGGCCTAGTCGGCTTCACGTGGGAGTCGGAAGCGGCCTGTGGCTCTGAGGTAGCGGGCGTCAGGGGCTGCGAAAGCGCCTCACTGAGAACCGGCGACAGGCCTAGCGGAAGCCTAGTCAGTTTTGGACCTCGGATGCCTGTCCTTTTTTTTCTTTGCGCTTTTTATAAACTCCGGTAGTCGGCTGTTCCAACGGCATTATATAATTAAATCTTCCGCCAAAGTAATGAAATGCAAAATCATACAGATGCTTAATAGTGCGTTGGTTAAATCTAGCACAAAACCGACAAATAGCAACGTCGTGGTCAGGGCCTAGGCAAGGAATACAGTAAGAATGAAAATCCTTATGAGGTATTTGCTTTCCACAAGAAATACAATTATTAACTTTTTCTGACATTGGTCTGGAGCAAGAAAAAAGTTTCCCAATGGGGTACTTAGCTTTAATGAAGACTTTGGATCTGAAATTCGAATATCTCAGGAGTCGGCCAACCGGCACTTGCAAACTGCTTTTGCTTCGGGCACCGCGCGGCAAGAAAAACTGAAGAAAATGGCATCAGCTGCATCTTTTATACCCCTGGCGCACTGACGTCAGGGAGGAGGTGACAGCAACTGACGCCAGACCTAGACTTTGGAACTCAGGCCGACTGCGGGTAGCCTGCCAGCAGGATAACCCAGTTGTAATGACTGCAACAGTGAAACACGATGAACATCCCTGTAATATCGGTCAGGTTTTCTGGGAGCAGGAGGCAAAGAATCAGGGGCCAAACTAGATTCTGAAAAGGCATCATCAACAATGTCTAGTACAGGAGGTATATAGCTAAAGGCCCATGCTGAGGCAGGAGTAAGAAATTCATAAGCCTCTTTTCTGAATCAGAATAATCCTGATTTTCCCAGGGGAAATGCTCTCAGAGTATGTGAGGTCTCACGAAAAGAAAAATCCTCTGGAGGGGAAGCAGAGGGAAGAGAGTCCTATGCATTAAAATCCTCGCAAGCAGATAAGGGCAAATCCAGATAATCAGAAAAATCAGAATCCTGTTCAGAAGATTCATAAACAACTTCAGTCCTAGGTCTCTTAGAAGGGAGAGGTTGGTTTCCCCTGATTATAGTTATAAGATCTTCAGCCATTCTTATTTGTTTTTTTAGGCAGAGGCCTGAGCATGCAGCCTGGGCGTCTGTTTCTTAGGCATGGTTTGAGATTTTGGCCTAAATGAAAGAGGCAGTTTAATATGCAAGTCCGTAGGCCTGAATACACCCTCAGAAGCCGGTGCCTGTACAGTGGCTCCGGACCCATCCAAGGTAGAGACATCCGCAGGTTCCACAGTTGAAGCATCTCGCTGCATACCTGACTCTGAATGGGTCTCAGTGGAGGCCTGTGAGTCTCAAGTAGTGGGCATCAGGGGCTGCAAAAGCACCTCGCTGAGTACCGGCAAACTGGCGACTGGCTTAGGAGAAGCGTCGTCGGCAGCTTTGGACCTCAGCGGCCTGTCTCTGTCTTTATCTTTGCGTTTTTGTCGTAATCCTGGCAGTCTGATGGCTAACAGACGACATTTATGGATAATTAAACTGAGAAGCAAAATATTTAGAAGCGAAAATATACCGATGGATACTGCGCTGATTAAATAAAGCACAAAACAGACAGCAAGGTATGTCGTGGTCAGGGCCTTGGCAAGGAATACAGTACAAATGAAAATCTTTGTGAGGTATTTGCTTTCCACAAGTAATGCAATTATTAACTTTACCGACATCGGTTAGGAACAAGAAAAAGTTTTCCCAATGAGGTATTTGGCTTTAGTTGAAGAATTCGGTTCTGAAACTCGAAAAACAAAAATTTCAGGAGTCTGCCAACCGGCACTTGTGAACTGCTTCTGCTTAGGGCACCGCACAGCAAGAAAGACTGATGTAATTGAGTCGGCTGCATGTTTTATACCCCTGACAACCTGACATCATGGAAGAAGGGACAGCAACCGACGTAGGACCCAAGACTTTGTTAATCAGGCTGACTGAGGGCTACTGCAAGCAGATAACCCAAATGTCATGACTGCAACAGTGAAACACGAAGAACATCACCAGCCTGCTCAACCATAACTATGGAGATGAGTTAAAGGAACTGTATTCAAATTACAACCAACTATAAGTAAGCTGTACTGCCAAACAAGTATTCAGAAGTGGAGTATCTTCATTGTAGCACTCTGTCCATTTATGGGGAAGGTGGGTAAGCTCTGGAAAGACCTCTCTCAGATATGAGAACCCTTACCAAAGACGGACAGAATGTGACACCAATACATTTCAGGGGAAGGTTTCATCACAAAACGAAAGTAATGAAATAATGAAGTACAATAAAACATATGCTAGAAAAAGTAGCATCCCAAAATCAAATGCACAGAGGAGCTTAAAATAAACCAAAATGAACACTGCATAAATAAGATGCTGGGGGCATCATTTGAAGATTTACAGATGAATCTTTTCATAGCCATTTCTGGAATCTGCAAGGATACATTCTTGAGAGAAGCTTACCACAATGGCTACAATTGGTCTCCCTACCTTCTAGTAAGGAATACCTCCTGGATACCCAAACACAACATAACACTTGTGCCGCAATTAAAAAAATAAACTGACAAGGATGTGAAACAGTCCAAACCCAGATGTATACGTAAACTTAACCTGACAGTAGATGTTCGAATGAGCACTGCTGCAGTAATCTTGGCTATAAAGGCTATATTCTTCTAAAGGTATGATTAGCTGGTCACCTTCCAAAGCTCCAGGGCACTTTTCACACACCCAATTGCTGACTAAAGATAGGTTTGAGCGCCAAGTCCTTCAGAGCTTTCATGCCAACGTAGAGAGGGTGGCGGAGTCCTGAAAGGACAACACTAGAACACGTGTACTCGCACCTTAACATAACCATCACCAAAAGACAAAGGGGATGGAGGGAAGAAGTAGCAGTGACTGTACTACAGTCATCATATACTGATCACTGCTGCAATAGCCTTAGCTATATGGATAGATTACCCTAGTTTATTACATTTGGAAGGTGAAAGAAGGGTTCAGTAGTGCCTAGAAAACAGTCCTAGCACAGCCTGATCTAGACCTACAGAAAATAATAGAGCTTGTAGTGCCTTGTAAATGCATGTATAGAGGACCAGGTTGCTGCTTCTAGAATACTTAGTATCCAACTCTTTCCAAATAGCCATATATGAAGCCAAGTCACTGGTAGACTGGGCTTCAACCCTGTCTGGAAGAGTGTTCTTGTGGTGAGTACAACAAAAAGCAGCACCCTGAGACAACCATTTGGAAAATAGTCTGTTCTAACACAGTCTGCCCTTTCTTACCTTCACAAGAAATGAATAGCTCCAAAGATCTGAAAGATTTAGTTCTGTAAAGACAGTACAAGAATTGTCTGCCAATATCAAGGAATGGAGTATCCTTTCTCCTCCATAAGACAGAAAATTGAGAGATGGCCAGTTTTATTTAAAGTAAATTTGGATATCACTTTAGGCATAAAAGGATTAGTTCTCAAAGTCAGTCTCTGTGGAAAATGAGAGAAGGATGGCTCACCTTAAGAGCATGCAACTCGGATACTCTTCTTGCAGAGATCACAGTAATCAGTAAAAGTTTTCCATGTTAAGAACCTCAAATAAGCCAGATTAGCTGGTTCAAATGAAGCAAGTGTTAACTTCCCTAATGGAACATTAAGATCCCAAGGACGGGGGTCACTGTTTTTCTTACAGGCCTCTTATGCAAAACCTCTTTCAAGCACATGTTGACATGACAATGCATTGAAACAGAATCCATGGGAAGATATGCTGAAATGGCCGATAAATGAACCTTGATGGATGAGTAAGAAAGGCCATAGGATCATCATTTACACAAATATAAAACCAGAGAACAACTAGCTTTAAATGTGTGCTGACTATGTTGTTGGCACCAACTAGAAAACCTTTTCCCTTTGCAAATGCACACTTTTCAAGTAGTAAGCTTTTTCTTGCCTCTATTACTACTTACTGCACACATCCTCAGTAAACAGGTGCCTAAAGGGAATTATGACCCTATCATCTAGGCAGACAGCTGAAGTTGATTGGGGTCAGGGTGTATCAAACAACCCTGATCTTGTGCGAGTAGAGCCATTCTGTGAGGAAGTTTGGGGTAAATGCACCTAGCAATTTACAAAAGGGAGAACCACGGTTGCCTGGACCAAAAGGAAGTTACCACAATTACCTTGGGGGGTTGAATCTTCAGACACACTTTTGACCTCAGAGGAAAGAATGGAAAAGCAAACAGGTACATTCATCTGTCCTTCTTGAATACAGTCCTGGAGCAGAAATTTTGCCAGCTGATTGGTTCCCATTTATGATAGTTTCCCCTTGCCAACTCAGTGCGTCACACACACTTTTGCTTGGACAGAATGTAGTAAGCCTATAGAAGGGGACTGTGCTTTGAAGCTATATCCCAAGCTAAAATGGCTAATCTGCAAATTGGGTACAACCTGGTTTCCCCTTGCTTGTTGATGAACCACATAACTGTTACTGTCTGAAACTACTTGAAGGGGTCTGGAGGACCAAAGACTATTCAGAAAGTGGAATGCCTTGATTAGGGCAAACATTTTTTTTTTATATTTATGTGCTTGTATCTGTCCTTTATGTCCTACAGACCTTGAACTTTTATCCCTCCTGAAACTGCTCCCCAAGTAAACAGTCCGAGGCATCTGTGGTAACTGATTGCATTGCACCAAGGAAGGAGAAGGGGAGACCTAGGTTTAAAGCAATTTGCAGTCTCCACTAAGTGGTTTCTCTTCTGACAAATACCAGCATTGTAGTTGGAAAAGAATGAATGTTGGTGCTGGGACATTCAGATGCCATTGTATTCTTATGTGGAGTTTTGCCAGGAGTATCATGAGAATCACAGATGCCATGAAACCCAAAGTCCTTAGGTATTCCTCACAGTGACTGCCGACTAAGTTGAACACCTTAGAAATGCATCTATATATACTTTTATTTTTTCCTATGGAAGAAAAGGTCTGAATTGAGGCTTCTAGCTGACACCTCAGGAACACAAGCCTGTGTGATGGAGTAAAAAAAAAAATCTTTTGAAATTTCTCTTAGAATCCTGGTTTGTGTAAGAGATCTCTCAACTAAATGTGCGATTCCAGCCATTTTGAAAAATACTCTGCAAAGATAAGCAAGTTATCTAAATATGGATACCCTGTTGCCTGCAGTGAGCAATAACTGGAGCAAGACACATTTTGAACATTGTCTACAATCAAAATGTTGATCTCACATCGGCAACATCACAAAAGCAAACTCCAAACAAATGTTTGAAAAAGCAAACACTGGTATTCCAAACCGCAAAATTTCACCCCTTTTTTGACCCATGTTAATAGGCATGCAGCTGTCGGAAATGTCGACTTTCACGTTTCTGCAACATTCTAAGAAAATCGGCATTATGGATTTCACATAAAGGAGTCAACGAAGTGCACATTTGCCAATGGATGATCGACATTTTGATCGTAAACCTTTGGATTTTCCACTACACCAAGTCTATTCTAAGTGCAAGGCAGAGAACTGACAAGGGTTTTTGGTGTCTGGAGCACATTAAGAAACACTGACGTCTGAATAAATGGGAATGTTACAATCTATCTTTTAAATCTAGTTTTACCAAAAGAGTAAATGTTTGTGAAATGACAGCATTTTGAACTTGGGCACCATCATAAACAGGTTTAGGGAAGAAAGATCCAAGAACTGGTCCTCCAAATATCTTCTTTCTTTGGCACTAGAAACATCCTTGAATAAAACCTGCTCCCAAACTGGGAAAGCGAACTGGTTTAATCAGTCCCAGAGACAGCAGGTGTTGAAGGGCAAAGAAGAGAAACAGAGTCTACTCTGGTGGTTGAAGAATTACCCCATGAAAAGGAAGTATTTCCTCCCAACATCTTCTGTAACCTTGATGAATGATCTTCAGAACTCATTTGTTGGAAACTGTTGCCAAAGAGAAAAGTGGAGACTCAAACTTTCTGGAAAGGAAAAGGGACTGCCTGGGTGGGAAGGAATAAAAGTCCCTTAAACAGTCATTCTGATTTGATGGACTGCCCTTGGTTTTGGTAGGTTCCAAAATTAATTTTGGACCCCCATCATTTCATCTTAAACATTTGTTTACCCACATTTTGGTGAAACTATTTTGTTTTTTGCTGAAACTGGATGAAGGCTTAGAAAATCCCTTTAAACATCTGGAAAAGGAGGGTGGAAAAATCTTGAGATACAGGTTGCAACTTGATCCTTTCATCATAATTTTTGCTAACCTCTGCAGCACAGGAACAAAAAACTAAATCTCTATTCAATGGAGAATTTAAAATCTCATTTCTCATATCATCTTGAAGGTTTTGAGAATGCAGCCAGGCAAGCCTCCTCAAAACAGTACCAGTGGCTATATCTCTTGAAGTAGTTATCCTCTGTAAACAATAAGTCGTGACCTGTGAAAAGGAAGAAACTAATTTAAAGCAGACTTTCCAGACAACAGGAAATGGCATACAAAACACTCCTCACACTTTCACAATTAATTAGAATCAACTTTAACATATGAGCCTCACAATTCAAAGTTCTGAAAAATCAAAGCTGTGGAAGCGTACACTTTTTCACCATGCCTGTCAATCTTCCAATCCTGGTCAGAAAGATTTAAATTAACCAAATGTTTAGCAGCAGTAGAATTAACTAAAGCTACAAATGCTGGCTCAGGATTGGGATAAGTGTAGAACAATTTTAAAGATTGAGGAACTTTATAGATTCTAACTTCCTTTTTAGGGGCAGCAGGCTGACGATCATGAAAACTACAAGCAATGACATCCACCAGAGCTGGCAGAACAAACTGGAGGAATGGGTGCAGGTTCTGGAAATTCCTTCTTTAACAGCTCAAAGTATTTTCTGAGGGACTCCCACTGAAAAACACTGGCACATTCTGGAAATAGCATCAGAGAAAGAAACCCTCACAAGGAGAATCAGAAACGGAGCACTCCTCAGAGTGTGAAAAACCTGCATCCAATCCCTTCATATTTCTGCCCAGATTCACAATCTCTTCAGGAAAAGTTGTAGTTCTCTTCCTTATTAGAAAGGGGTGTTTGGTAAATAAAATTAATAGCCCAAATTAAACCCTGAGCCAAACCTAGTAAACTACTCATGTCTAAGAAAATGTGAATACATGTTTAGCTTTTAGTTTCTTTTTGACAGGAAAAGCAGGGCCAATGTTATTAATGGTGGCTGTGGCAGCAGCTTTCCCAGGGATGCACACAACATTCCAACCAAACAAGGAAGCCTTCCCTGTTCCCTCTCCAAGGTACAAGAGTGTCTCTCTTGCCCTCTAAGGGGTCCTCTCAACAGCTACAGGGGACATTAACCCCCAGTCCATAACAGCTGTAGATGATACATCAGACGGAGCAGAGGTAAAAGAGGAGTGGTCTGAGGAACACACTATGGCCACAGTAAAACACCGACCTGCGGATGAAGCAAACTGCAAGCCTGCTGTGGTAGCAAAGGCTGTTTGCTTAGCTAATTTTATTTAATTTTATTTATTCATGTATTTAATTATTCTGGCTGGAAGACTGACAATGGGACAAGTAACTTGTTCTATGTTCAATCCGAAAATGGTGCTTCTTTCCCAGGGAAAACGAGCAGCAAGAGCTGGTAAACATTTTAAGAAAAAAAATCACTTGTTTCACACAAAAAACACAGTACAAAGCACTTTAAAACACTCTGAAAAACATTCTGTGGAGAAATTACTACTTCTTGGGGCTGACAATTACTTCGAACAAGTTTTAAACTGACAGGAAAAAGTAGGCTTCTCTTTAAAAAGTACAGTTAAGTCTTATTGACAGTCCATTAAAACACAAATGCCCAGCTTAAACATAACTTTCCTAAACAAGAAAGTACAATAAAGCAACTTAAACGTTGAAGGTTCTCCGAGAGATAAACCTATCTGCCCAGCAAAGAAACAGCACAAGCGGACCGTCAATCCTTGAAAGCTCAGAGTAACTCTCTCTCTTCAATGGCAAAAAAAAGCTCCGAAGGATATGACACCCAAACCTGTCTTTTTAGTCAGCTCAGTTCAAGCTGACTGATGATCTGGGCACATGGAAGGTGCCCTGAAGCTGGCTGGCTGTTATACCCTTGGCAGGACAACTCATAGTCAAAGCTACTGCAGAAGTGATCAATATGGATGAACTTTTCTGTCATTATCTCTTAAGAATTCTACAGCTGTAAATACAACTCATCCTCTCAAACTCTGTCCATCAATCCAAACCATCATCAAGAAGAAACTGACAATACTAGTGCCCATAACTTCAAATATGGGATCCAGGCCATCAAACTCATACCATGGCAAGTAAGCCCAACCTTGCCCATCAAACCTATGAACCTACATTAAACAAGACATTAAGACAGTAACTTTCCTTCGTCTAATGATAACTTTGAAAGATCAAAGTCAAAGCAGCCTAGCTGTTCTGAAAATGCATTTCCTCAGTAGTTATTTACCTTGGCTGCCTTTCTGTCCTTTAAGTTTGGAACTCTTCTAAAAGATGCTCTCTATGGCCATAGTATATTCCACCTCAGTAATTATTCTGCAGGAAGTTCAGCTTCCTTGCTAATGTGCTGACATCACAGTGAATTAAAGTGTCAGCAAGAGTAGTGTAGGGAGTGACGGGATTTTCAGATTGTGGTAGTTTTACTTGAATTTGTCTAATTTTCAGTTTTAAGGTTAATTACATGTTACTTAATCCAGTCTTCTAACACCCCTACATTCCGCTTTCCTTTTATATGGAAAGAAATGTGAAGACTGCATCCGTTTCACTATCACACAAAAACATAACATGCGGCACAAAGTCCATAACTCTTAAATGTCTCCGATTTTGCCTAATGTCACAAATTACTTTTCATCTATCCAGAATTTTTAAAGACCCTAATTTTGCTTCATATTTCTGCCTTGTCCATTTCCCATAAAACTTTCAAGTTACTAGTGAATCACTGAGGATTACAGTCGGAAACTAATGCCAGAGATTATAGCTTCATAGTTTACAATTCATTTCATCTGGAAAATGCATGCAGGTGCAGCCACTGTGCAGTATTAACATATTTTTTTTTTTTTTTTTTTTAAGTAAGTAAAAGAGGAGAGAGACCCAACTTATCTTGTGCAGGAAAGATCCCAACTTTGCAACATTAAAGTGACAAGTGTGATGATCCAAATACTGGAAGTACTGCCTTTATGAGTCAGAGGAGAGAAAGTTTGCAATCAGGAAATAAAATGAAACTGAATATCCTGTGAATTGGATTGGCAAAGCAGAAAACATCCCGTCATCTTGGAAAGGATGAATGACTACAATACGTGTAAATAACAGTTGTACATTACATTTACACTCACACTCAACACTTCTTATGGCCAGCTAGACTAAAATCCATATACCTCACAGATTATAGTATGGATCTGCTTTACAATGGATACGAATCTTCTGAGGAGGAGAAGTGAATATTTCAACTTCATAGGTTCACAGGTGTACTAGGCCAATAGCCCTGAAGCCTTTACAAGCCTAGCCAACAGAAGTGCCCTGGCATCATGTGACGGACGTTGGTTCCCAGTGCATCTATCAAGTAGAGGCACTGGAGTGATCCCAGGGGTGAACATTCTATTATCCATCCACTTATCAAGATTTCTCTTGAAGAGGGACAGCAAGGTGCTCTGCTTGACATGCATGGGAAGTCTATTCCAGAACACGGGCAGAATCTGGGTGAGGAACCTGTCCCTCCAGTATGTTATGTTGATTGTGGTAATGAGGGTGAGGTCTCTTTTTGGAAAAATGTGTTTGGTGGGGTGGGGGAAAGGGAATTTTGGGATTTCAAATATGTGA